>NW_026058252.1:0-47252 GCF_023721935.1 Panthera uncia
CAATGTGCACATTTGGCAAGTGAGAAAATGGGGGGTGGGGGCAGGCTTGGGACTAAGAATAATGCCCTATTTTGGTATGGCACTTGATACTCCAAAAGGCATGTTAATTCATGTTCATGTTATTGGTGTTCATTCCCATCAAAATACAAAAAAAAAAAAAAAAAGAAAGAAAAAAAAAAAAGAAAGAAAAAGAAAAAAAGAGATTGAAGGACTTCTCTCAAAGTCACAAAACAGGGATCAGCACTGGCTCTCGATGCTGGGTCTGCCAGGGCCTGGGCCCCTCCACAGTGTCACACTTTCCACTCAGCACTTGGGACAGTGACAGGTGACCCACTCGAGGTACTTACTGTGGCTTTGGCCACAGGTGGACAGCACAGTCCCTCCCTCACTGTGTCCCTGGCTCAATTCTGGGTCACCTGACACCTTCTCTTGCCCTAAGACCCTCACCTCTGAATACAGTTTACAGCTGAGCTGATGACCTCTGATGACCTCTGCCTGACTCTGCTGCGGAAGATTAAGAACATCAGGCACAGGGGCCAGCTCTCCTGGTCACACATCCGACTGCTCCCAGCTCTCCAGCCCTGACCTCTCTGCCTGGGCGCCCTGCGTTCCATGCCCTCACACTCCTGGGGACCTCGGTTTATTTCCTCCTCCTCCACCATCTGGAGCCCCTCAACCCACCTCCCAACCTCAGCTGTCCAATCTCCTAGCCTCTTTGGCCAAGCCACTGCCCTCCCTGGCCCTCTTATTTTTGCTTTCTCCAACAATGCCTGTTTCCTCCGCTCTCTCCCTCACTCCTCTAAGACTTTAAGACTCACTCTTCTGAGACACCCCCAACTCCAATCTTCGTCCTATTCTTAATGTGCCTTCCTAGGACCTACGGATTTTCACGACTTTATCTTGTGCTTATTCATGCTGCTTGGTTGTGGGCTGGTCCCATAAATATGCATCTTCTCTACCCTCTGTGGTGAGGAGTGGTATCATCGAGTGGTGTCATCGACATCCTACATTCCAAAGGATAACCAGCCCTTAACAAAGTCCAGACCTGTTGTCTCGGGGTCGTGATTGCTGTCATCCTTATGAAATCCTTTTGATTTTGGATTTCTGGGTTAAGAAAATTAGGGGAGAACGGCCCATTCTTTTCGGTAACATGGGGGAACTGGTGGTCCAGGAATGTTTACAGTTTTGGCACAAACTCCCCAGAGATAAATGAGGGGGCAATTGTGGGTGGGGGAGGAACTCCGGGTGGCTTTGAAGGCAACTTAAAAGGAACACAGAACAGCGCGGCAGGGCTCCGGGAGCCCTCTGCAGAGGTTTTTTATTACGTTATTTTGGCTTTGAAATGGAACTGAAAACTTACTTTAGTCTGGCAAGGCCAGGCCAGAGTGGGGATCTCACTGAAATCCCAGGGAATGACTATCCTCCTACAAGCAGGGGTACAGAGAGGAAGCCCTAAAGATACAGGATTCCCTGTGCCCACGATGTCCCCAACATACAGTGAAAGCTGCAGAAATGGGGAGCACAGGCATGTGTGATAGGGGAGGCAGAACACCAAATCAATTAGCAGGGTCGGACACCCTGATCCGGCTGCATTCACCAGTCCCCCCACCGACCCAGGAGATTTGGAGTGTAGGTTTTTTTTTTTTTTTTTTTAATAGAAAAAAAAGGAAAGAAGTACGAGGGAACATTTTGCATGCAAATGGGCCACTGCCAGAAGAACCCATTAAAATGTAAAAACTCCACATTCAGCCTGACAAAACGGTGCAAACTGCTGTGTTTGCCAGAGGGGCAGCAATACAGCTCCTGACAAAGGGGCCGAGGAACAATGGCGGGCTGAATGGCCTCTGTCAGCAGGTCCCCTCGCGCGTTGCCATGGGGACCCCACCGGGGCTTACTAAAGGTATTTCCTGAGGAGAAAGGCAGTGCACACAGGCCCAGGCGGCCCGGCTAATCCTGACAGGAAGCCATCGCCATTCAGCAGCCCAGGGGCTTGGGGCCGGAGTTTTGTTTTGTTTTTATTAAAAAAAGATTTTGGTCTTTTGTGTGTCCCACCTCGTCACTGTAATTTAGTGCAGAGCCGCCTGCGCTGGCCAAAGCCTCAGCGCGGGGCCTCGCGCCCGCCCCAAGACCCCCCAAAACAGCTCCCCAGTATCTGGGCAGGAGGAGGCCCAGGCATGCAGAACCCCACTCGGGAGACCCCAGCCGAGAGCGCCCCGAGCCCAGCGAGGTCTGTGTAAACTTTCAACCAGATGAGAGTCAGGATGGAGTCCAGGGTTCGAGCCCACGCGCCGGGTTCTATGGGTTCTATGTGGTGCCTCCTCGTACCTGTAGTTTTTTTCCCCCTCCTGAGGACTGTGCCCCCATCAGCACCCGTGTCCCCCATGTCCCCTCTACCTCCCACCAAGGGCAAAGCACTCACTCACTGGGGAGAAGGACCGTAATTAAGTGATTAACAAAGGAATGTGCCCAAGAGCTGTTTTAAAAGAAACTTCCCTTCTTCCTCTCCGCCAGCAAAAGCTCTCTCGCCAAATATTTACTGACACACTACGGATGGAGCCCGAAGAAATTTCTTCCTATCCCCATTTCCCAAAGCAATTGTCAGTACGCGATGCTTCTCTCCTGCCTACCTTAGCTGCTCTGAGGCAAGTTCACTTAAGAGGCGCAGGAAGCAAAGAGCCCACTCACCCCAGAGCAAAGGGAGGTGCCCTGCAGCTACGGGGAAGGGCGGTCTAAGCTCACAGTTCCTAGAAGTTGGTGTCACCGGGGTTCACATTTGGCACTAGAGGAATCCGGCCTTGGCAGATTCAGGGAAGAAAGCCAACAACACAGCTGGCGGTGGAGACAGAAACTCCTGTGTGACAACTGCCCCCCAGGACACAGTTGAGGGTAAATTAACATTTCCTGAACAAACTTGCATGTGGAAGGAGCCATCCCCAAAGAAGATGGCCAGAGGAGGCTCTGCTCATTAAGATTTGCACCCAGAACTGTGTGTTTGCAAAGCCTACGCTCTTGCAACTAAACCATCCCCCAAAAGAGGTTCTGAACCTTGCATTTTGATAGAATCATAAGAAAAACTGACAATTTTGGAGGTATTAATACTATGCCTAATAACTCTTCTGGACATCTGGGAAGCTTCTAAAGCCATATTACATGGGTCCTGTTTTGGGAAAAGGAGCCAAAGAGCCTCTGCTCAATGATGGAAACCCCCCCTGAAAGAATCCCAAACCCAGTAAGGACCACTTGTGTGGGTTGTAAGCTGAGGGGATCTGGACACTCAGGTGGTGGTCTTCTGCCTTTAGTAAAAATCAAGTCCTGAACTCAAAGCAAAAGTACAACTGGCCACCAACTGTTACAACACAGAACACCTTCCACTGAACTAGCTCAAGTGCCTGAGTGTGTGCGTGAGGGCGTGCGTGTGTGCGTGCGTGTGTGTGTGTGTGTGTGTGTGTGTGTAGGGTCCCGCTGATGTAAAGAGAGCTCAGACCCTCCCACCACTGGCCCGGAGCCCAGGCCTCCCAGCCATGTGTCTGCAGCTGCGACCTGTCATGCACTTCCTGGTCTGGGTTCTGTAATGGAAAGATCATTAAGGCTGGGGGAGGAGGACAGTGAGATGAATCAACAGGGAAGAGGTAACCCTGCAGCTCCCACTCTGCCGTGCTCTGACCTTAAAGTCCGGTCAGGTTCCTTAAAGAAAAGAAAGTACAGCCCTGCCCCCACCGCGCCCCCTACAAGGGCCCCTTGGAGGGCTTCCCCTCCCCCACACTCAGCAGAGCTTGTTTGGGGAAAGAAGCACCAGCAGCTGGGCAGGAAAAAATTGCAGCTCCCTAAACTTGCTGATGAACTAGTGGAGGAGTCAGCTGTTCCAGAATTTGGCTTTTTGCGCCCCCCCAAAACCTCAGTGGGTGCTTGAGAGCATGCTTCACCAAAACTCTCAGCACTCCAGTGTACTTGCCACCTTCCCTCCCCGCGTCTAGTCCGATCACTGCATGGCGGGTCTGGGTCACACAGTGCACGGGGGTCACTTACTTCAGTGAGCCATGGAATGGGCTCTTCATAAGGTTACTTTTTCTCAATGTTAAAGAAATGCCTCTTATCGTTACATTATGAAAATAAAGGCCATAAGCATCCTTTGAAAATAAAATGGTGGGGGCGCCTGGGTGGTTCAGTCGGTTAAGTGTCTGACTTTGGCTCAGGTCATGATCTCACAGTTTGTGAGTTCGAGCCCCATATAGGGCTCTGTGCTGACAGCTCAGAGCCTGGAGCCTGCTTCGGATTCTGTGTCTCCCTCTTTCTCTCTGCCCTCTTCTGCTCATGCTCGGTCTCTCTCTGTCTCTCAAAAATAAATAAATGTTAAAAAAAATTTTTTTTTAAAGAGAATAAAATGGTGTAGAAAGGTGGTTGCCAGGGGCTGGGAGAGGGGAGAATGGGGAGTTCAAGTCTAATGGGAACAGAGCTTCAATTGGAGAAAATGCAAACATTCTGGAGACAATGATGGTGATGGAGGGACAACAACATGAATGAACTTAATGCCACAGAACTGGATACTCAAAACTGGTGAAAACAGGTCGATTTTATGTTATGTGTATTTTACCACAGTTAAAAAAAAAAAAGAAAGTAATGGTAGTGAACAGTGTTGGTTTTTAAAAATGTTCTTACATGGAGCACCTGGGTGGCTCAGTCCGTTAAGGGTCCGACTTTGGTTCAGGTCATGATCTCACGGTTTGAGCCCCACATCCAGCTCTGTGCTGACAGCTCAGAGACTGGAGTCTGCTTCAGATTCTGTGTCTCCCTCTCTCTCTGCCCCTCCCCTGCTCGCACTCTGTCTCTCTGTCAAAAATAAACATTAAAAGAAATTTTTTAAAAAATGTTCTTACGTAGCAAAATGAGTTGTTAACCCTATGTAGGTTCTGAAAAACTGGGAGGAATTTTTACTGGCTCACGAAATGTAAAAGTCTGGGACTTCTGGTCTGTTCCACAGATTTGCAGGACAGTGAGGACTCAGGGGATGCATTGACATACTACATATTCATTTTTCTCTTTCACACACACACAATGAAAGTTGAGCATTAAGTGCTCTTTAAGAAATTACAAGAACATGCTTCAGGGATCTCTCTACCTGAGACGGTATGGCTGTCAGGTAGCGAGCAGGTGGAAGGAGGAGGACTAAAGGCTTGGTTGGAGGAAGGTTAGGGACCAATGTCTACACTGGGGACTCCTTTGCTCAGTCGGGAGGATCTTGAACAATCAGAATCCAGGGAGAGAGATAATGTCAACATTATCTGGGCAATGTCAACATCCAGACGTCCTAAGGGATGCGAGCCTAGTCTGAAACCCTTGTGAAAACCACTCAGCCCCAAACCCTGCTTGAAGCACAGGTGTAACTGGCTGGGTGCAGTGGAAAGAACATCTGAGTGGAAATCACTCAGACAACTGGCCCTACCACTAACTGTGTGACCCTGGGGAAGTCATCTCCTCCCTTGGGCCTCAAATTCCTCATCTGTGAAATGGGAAAGCTGATGGACCTGACAAGCTCTGGGTGCCCTCTAGTTCTAACTTTCCAATTTTCAGCTGGGGCTTAAGAAGTGAGCATCACTCACTGCTACCCCCTTCTGCCCCCACGAGCACACAGTGCTCTCTGGTGTGAGGAAAGGCAAGAGGCTGCAAGTTAATTTGCCTTAAGAAGCGAGGATTCTGGGGGTGCCTCAGCGGCTCAGTTGGTTGAGCATCTGACTTCTGATTTCAGCGCAGGTCATGATCCCAAGATCGTGGGATCCAGCCCCCGCCTGGGCTCCTTGCTGAGTGTGCTTAAGGTTCGCTCTCTCTCTCTGCCTCTCCCCTGCTCACTCTAAGGAAGGAGGGAGGATGGGTGGATGGGTGGATTCTGTTTTGGTCCCAGATCTCCAGCCACCAGCACTTCAATAAATGCTTGTCTTCATGGCTTCTCTCTGACCCATGTTCTCACCAGAAGAAGTCTTAGAATGGAGGACGCGGAATAGCTAACAGGCTGTGACTGGCAGAAAACTGGGAGCCCAAGTATTCTAGAGGGATTTATTTCACTGTCCTTTTTGACTCATGATATATTACCCTATGAGAACTAGCGAGGCAAATAAATTTCAAAAATGGAGTGGAAGCGCTGCGGGTAGTGAAGGGCTCACATTATAAAATAAATGCCACCTCCAAGAGCACCCTTCAGACATTAATATAGTCTTGACTGCTCAAATGACATCGGCAAAAGTTTTGAATGTCACAGGAAGAACTTCATTCAGTAGTTAGGTAAGGCTGACTCTTTCAAGATTCAAGAGCTAATTCCCAAAACCTAGGGAAAATAAACTTTAATTCCAAAAGTAAACTCTAAAGTTTGACAGTAAAGGAACAGAGATTTCTGAATGCAAAAGGGCCCTTCTAACAGGCTGGAGAGCAGATCAGCATTCCAAAGACGGTGATAATTGACTTAAAGCCCCGCATCAGAGAAAGAGGGGAGAGAGTCTTCTTCCCCGGAAGGCTTTCAGACCAACCTACCCCTGCCTCCCCAGTACCCCCAGGCAACTTGACTCAGCCTTCTTCCACCTTTCCCACTACCTCTCCGCCTATCTTAGTCTTTCTCTCTCCAGCCTCTCTGATATTCCACCTTCCTGCCTCTCATCCTTTCCAGTACAGGAGTTAGGGCTGCAGGCATTGATACCCACCAGACTCCAGTCTCAATCCCACCACTTACTGGCTGTTTAATCTCGGCAAGTTGTGTATGTTTGACCTCTCTGGGTCAGTTGCCTAAACTGTGACGTGGAAACAGCACCTACGTTATAGACTTTTTTGAGAAATTAACTGAACATCAGAGATTCTCAAATTCTCCTGGATGGGCAGGGAACTTGTCAGAACTACCAACCTCGGGCCCTGCTTCAGAATCAAGAGCTGTGGGAACGGAGCATGGCCACCAGGTGATGCCATGTCTCAAGCACCCAAGAATCGTTCCGTGAGATGATGTGAAGAGTGTCAGACGTGGGAGAAATGACTCCTTACATATTTTCCTTATCTTCCCGCTGAAAAGGATTTTATTCCCACCGTCTTTTTTTTAACTTAAAAAAAATTTTTTTTTTGAGAGAGAGAGCGAGCGAGAGCGAGCGTGAGTGGGGGAGAGAGAGGCAGACACAGAATCTGAAGCAGGATCCAGGCTCTGAGCTGTCAACACAGAGCCTGACATGGGGCTCGAGCCCACAAACTGTGAGATCATGACCTGAGCCGAAGTCGGACACTTAACCGACAGAGCCACCCAAGTGCCCTGCGCTGTCTCCTTTTTTAAAACTGGAAATTTTAGGTTATCTTTTAAACAAAGAAAATGGGTGGTTCCTTACCTGTGTGTTCATGCATGTATTTATTTGTTCTAAGGTGCTGAAGTGAACAAAAAGACAAAACCTCTGCCTTCACGATGTATATGTACACGCACAGATCACAGCTCACAAATGATGGTTAATTTGTCCCTTCACTTTAGGGAAGGACCCTCTCCTACGTTTGCAGATGTCCTCATAACCTGGGTTTTATGTCCTTACTTGATGCAGTCTTTTGATGACACTTCTTTAACGAGTCATTTGCTGTATTTGCATATGTCTGGTAAGAATAACACTGGCCAGGGGGGTGCCTGGGTGGCTCAGTCAGTTAAGTTGGTTAAGCATCTGACTCTGGATTTTGGCTCAGGTCATGATCTCACAGCCCCTTAGGGCTCTATGCTGACAGCTCAGAGCCTACTTGGATTCTCTCGGCTTCTTCCTCTTTCTCTGCCCCTCCCCTACTCTCTCTCTCTCTCAAAATATATAAATAAACATTAAAAAAAAAAAAAAAGATAACACTGGCCAGGACTGGGCCTGATCCATGGTAAAGCTAGGGGAGGGGAAGGCATTTGTCCTGGCCTCTCTTGAATGGGGGACTTTTGGTGTTTTCTCCCCAGGTTACACAGATAGTTACCAACAGAAATGGAAGAAGATATTTGTCAAACAACTTTTAATACATCTATGTCCTATTCCTGGGGCACACTTCAGACAGTATACCACAAATTAATATAGATTTTTTTAAAATTATTTTTTAACATTTATTTATTTTTGAGACAGAGACAGAGCATGAGCAGGGGAAGGGCAGAGAGAAAGGGAGACACAGAATCCAAAGCAGGCTCCAGGCTCCGAGCCATCAGCCAGAGCCTGACACGGGGCTCGAACCCATGAACCATGAGATCATGACCTGAGCCAAAGTCAGACGTTTAACTGACTGAGCCACCCAGGTGCCCCTAGATTTTTTAAATCCTGTAATTATTTGTGACTAGCCCAACCACAATATAATACATATTTTTGTTTAAAACATTAATGTGTTGAATATCTTAGTAGGCACTAAGACAACCGACAGCTTCAGGATCTCTGTCCCTGTTTTTGTATTTCTTCATGTCTTTTTTTTTTTTTTAAGTTTATTTATATATTTTGAGGGAGAGAGACAGAGCATGAGAAGGGGAAGGGCAGAGAGAAGGAGAGAGAATTCCAAGCAGGCTCTGCACTGTCAGTGAGGAGCCTGATGTGGGGCTCGAACCCACGAACCGTGAGATGATGGCCTGAGCCTGAATCAAGAGTCAGATACTTAACTGACCGAGCCACCAAGGCACCCCTGTATTTCCTTATGTCTTAAAAATATACATAGTGGTAGCCTCAAAACAATGCCAGTGCTTTAGCCTCAGTAAGCCCTTCTGACATATTTCCACCCAGCAGACACCGCTGGACCACAACCATTTTAGAAGCAATCTAGGTGATTTGTATGTCTGGGCAACACCACCACATTCTAGAGTAAGTGTGACCTACGAAGAAAACTCAGGTGTGGCATCTGACACTTTGGGGACCTCCAATCCTAGACCTTCTCCAAGTAGGAAGGCTCTGCTACAATAGAAAAGGCAGCCTCCATGGGGTTTTTGTTCTATTGAATATTCTAGGCTAGGGAACCCCTGCCTTTAGGCAGCTCACAGACTTATGACCCATACATAACCTCTGAGCAGAGAGAAGAATGTCACATGAGAAATGCTACAAGGCAAGCATCTCAGCTGCCCTTACCCCAATTGCACACCTACCCAGAAAGGGAGGTGGAGCCTGATTCCTGTGGGACAGAGAAAGGCTGACCCAGCAAATTGAAATGTTTAGATTCAAATGTTGGGGGTGCCTGGGTATCTCAGTCAGTGAGATGTCTGACTTTGGCTCAGGTCATGATCTCACGGTTTGTGGGTTTGAGCCTCGCGACTGGCTCTGTGCTGACAGCTTGGAGCCTGGAGCCTGGAGCCTGTTTCAGATTCTGGGTCTCCCTCTCTCTCTCAAAAATAAATAAACATTAAAAAAAAATAAAATGTTCATCCGTCTGAACTTTAGGGGGAAACCCAATCTGACATAGGGACACAGTGTAAAAAATACACTATTTTTTCTAGGGACTAGAAAAAAATACTGAAGTCAGACCTACTTGAGTGTGAATCTAAGTTCCACGTTTCACCAACTATGACCTCAGGTAAGTTACTTAACTCCTTGGATCCCAGTTTCCCCATCTGACTATGGGAGTAAAACCTACGGCCATGGGATCAGTGTAAAGATGTAAAAATGTAAAGCAGACAGGCTGTGAAGGTGCAATAAATAGTATTTATTATTATTTTAGAAGAGTTTTACTGGCTTAACCTTTCTGTGGCAAATTTGTCAGTATGTAATAAAGTACATTACATACTTTGTACATACTAATGTAATATTAGTAATGTAATTAGTAATTAGTAATGTAATTAGTAATTAGTAATGTAATGTAATATTACTAATGTAATAAAGTACATTACATACTTTGTACATACTAATGTAAAAAAATACATTCTATGTATTAGAATGTAAGTATCCTTGGAAATATGGACACATTTTATTTGTAAAAGTATGTTCATTTAAGTGCAAACTATTGAAAATAACCTAAATGCCCAACAGTAGAGGACTGGGTAAATAAATACATTTTGCCCACCCACACAATGGAATATATGTAGTTATTAAGCACAATGAAACAATTTTCTTTGCTTGGCAATAAATACTACATGCTTGGGGCAGCTGGTAGAGCATGTACCTCTCCATCTTAGGATCACGAGTTCAAGACCCACACTGGGCATAGAGCTTACTTAAAAAAACAAAAAAACCTATGTGCTTAAGTTAAAAACCAGTGTATGCCATATAAATTCCATATTTGAAAAGTCACATTTGTATAAATGCAAGAAAAACAGTCTAAAGAAATAGATTCACAGTTAACAGTGACTATTTTTAGATGATGGGAATAGTTTTTCTTCTTCTCTTTACAAGTCTGTATTTTCTAAATTTCCTATGGTAAACCTTGATGACATATCAAATAGCTGTGTTTTAAAAGAGCAATGAAAATATTCTTTCTGACTGCTCAGAACTTTGCTCTGAGGAAGAAACAAACCATATGTTAAAAACCTCTAGGGCACCTAGGTGGCTAAGTCCGGTTAGGGGTGGTCACCACCCCAGACACAAGGGTCTGACTCTTGATTTCGGCTCAGGTCATGATCTCATGTTTCGTGACTTTGAGCCCTACACCGGGTTCTGGGCTGACAGTGTGGAGCCTGCTTGGGATTCTGTCTCCCTCCCTCTCTCTCTCTTGCCCTCCCCCACTTGCTCTTTCTCTCTCTCTCAAAATAAATAAAAATAAACTTAAAAAAAGCTCCATATAACATTAAGGCAAAGTGCCAGCTTGAAAGTTAAACAGAAAGAGGGATAAAAGAAGTGATTAATTTGGAGACAAGAGGAAGGATTCAAGGGGTAGGTGGCCCTCAAGCTATGCCTTAGGCTAAACCCAAGCTAAATCCAAGCTAAACCCTCAGCTAAGAGTAGGAATTACAAAAAGTGAAAGGAGAAAAAGATAGGGGCGAACATTTCCTACTGAGGGACCAGGATAAACTACGGTTATGTATGAATAAATACATTGTATAAAAGAAGGAAAAGGAAGAGTCTTGTTTGGCTGGCTGGCTGGGAGGAAAGGAGGAAGGGAGGAAAGGAGGAAGGGAGGAAAGGAGGAAGGGAGGAAGGGAGGGAGGGAGGGAGGAAGGGAAGGAGGGAGGAGAAAGAAGGAAAAAAAAGGAAGGAAAGGAGGGAGGGAGAAATCTGTTAATGAATGAATGACTGACAGAATGAAGGGACCATCAGCCAGAGGCTAGTTTTCAATCCTAGAGAAAAACTTAGGAAGGGCTAAACACTAAACTCAAATTTGAAAGTTCAGTGTTGGTGGATTTTAACCTCTCTCCCTGCCCCAAGCTTGTAACCACTGAGGCCTGTCTTCACCGAACTCCCTGACCCTCTCACCCACTTGAGGCTGCAAGCGCCTGCACGTGCAGGGCCAGGGAAACAGCCACATTCGCTCAAATGGCGGTGCCGGCTGCCCCCCCATTCACCTCCTTTTACACAACCCATCCCAGGAGGCTTAGCCACGCCATAGTGTGTGGGATAAGGAAGGAGGATTGGGTTTCAAGCTCTGCCAGAGCCCATCTTTCTCAGCGCTTGGGACTAACTGGACAGATGCCTCACCCCAGCACTGCCCAGTTTGCAAGGCGCAAAGTCTTTAAATGAAGGCAGTGGGCACCTCATCTGGCAAGGGGAAAGATGAGAGTCCAAGTGAACTGACAACCAGGAAAGAGGAACTCTGAGACAGGAGCTACCATTAAGAGGCAACAAGCCTAGGGGCACCTGGGTGGCTCAGTCCATTAAACTTCCAACTTCGGCTCAGGTCATGACCCAAGGTTTGTGGGTTTGAACCCCACGTCGGGCTCTGTGCTGACAGCTCAGAGCCTGGAGCCTGCTTCAGACTCTGTGTCTCCTTCTCCCCTTCCTCTGCTCGCACTCTGTCTCTCTCACAAAAATAATAAAAAATTAAAAAAAAAAAAAGCGGCAACAAGCCCACCATGGGGGCTTCAGGCAACTGTCTCCCCTACTTGGCTGTCACCAGCTATAAGTCAGAGCAAACCTCCACAATCAGGAGCAGCCTGGGCTCCAGAAGGCCTCTCTCTGGGAGGAAACAGTTTGGGATTTACTCCAGGCCCTTAAGAGTCCCGTTGAGCACTTAACTTTCAGCTAAATCACTTGGGGCCAGAGGGGAGGGTGTAGGGTGGGTGGGCAGAGAGAAGAGAATGTTTGCAGTAAGTCTGTAAATGAGCCATCTTTCCAGAATGAAAGGGAGGCCTGGGCAGCTGAACTCAGGAGACCAGGAGTGCCAGAGCAGCTGGACTTTCCCCGGTCAGCAGGGAGACACTTGTCTCGTTTCCAGGCTTCGGGGAAGGAAGGAAGAGGCAAAGGTGGTGTCTACAGGGTGAGCTGGAGCTCCCAGTGGCCTCAGAGGAACCAGGCGCTGTGAAAACAGGGCGCAGCTGCTGGTCAGGCTCTCTGACCCCGGACATGGCCCTCCCGGATAATGACTCCCCAGAACTCACTTCTCCCAAGGCCATCCATCACCACCCCAGACACAAGCCATCACTCACTGCTTCTGCCTGACCAGGAGCAAGCACCCTGGCTGAGCCCTGCTGACCTACCTCCATGCTGGGGCCACGGCATCCAAAGGAATCCTTGGCGCTCTCTCTTCAATTCCCGCCCACCCCAGACTAGGTAGTCACAGAAACCAGGTGACAAAATCCCAGCCTGATTCTTTGTTTGGGCTCCCTCCCCTCCCCCACCCGCAGCAAGGGCTCTGGACAGCCATTTGTTCTTCCCTGAGAAATTCCTCCTCCCTGACTTCGGGGAGCTGGCTGGCAAAGCCAGAGTGGAAAATCAGTGAAGCTAATAGTGTAGCAATGCAGAAGCCAGAGCCAAGAACACAGCCCTGGAGTGGCTTTGCTGCACTTGCCCAGCGTGGTCAAGCAGGACACGTGAGTGCTCCTCCTTCACATTCTCTCACAGGCTGAGCACTGGGTCTCCCTACCCCCACCCTGTTCAGCTCAGCTCTGGGAACACTTGCAAACATGCCCTTTCAAAAACACTCAGGCCTCCACTCTGGGGAAAAGGATGTGGGGCAGAGCGGATCCTCGGGGGAAACCTGGTAGGTAAGCACCCTACAGATTTCTACCGACCTAAATCCTGCACCCTTGTTCTCAAGTGGGTCACCCAACGTCGCCTTCTGCTCCATGTGATTCCACTCGCCTTCTGGCTAAGGGAGGAGAAACTCCTCCTGAACATCCAGTGTGCATTCAAAGCAGACAGGAAGAAATGATGTTGGGGGGCAGATGGGGCAGAGGGACGCTCCTGGATGTGTGCCCCAGTGTAGCCACGGGACACTGGTGCCCCCGCCATACCAATCAGCTGCAGCCTGTCCAAGGCAGGCAGTGGGATACCCTCTGGTACCTATTTGCGGCTCCCCCTGCAGCCAGGCTGAAATGCATACTCCTTAAGGCCAAAGACAGCTGTGGGACCCCCTGGTGGGTTGCCTGGGGTGGCCGGGGCCCTCCCACCTGAAGCTGGGGCAATGTCTCTGGTACTGCTTGTAGCCACCCCGCCACGGGCGCAGGTTTTGTGGAACACAAAGACAAAGCCTTGCTTTGTGGCGCTCGGCATCGAGGGGGCTTGCAGCCAGAAATGGAAACGTGCGGCTTTTCCATTAAGGGTAACCTCTCCCCCTTCAACCGGCCACCAGACTCCTTCAAATCTGGGTAGGTGGGAGGAGCAGGAAAACCCCAGCCCATTAAATCGCTTATTAGTTGCAGGTTTCTGAGTATGTACGCAAGTATTTTGAGACTGCAAGTCTCACACTGTCCCCTTGACCATGGGGTTTGGGGTGTTTAACCCACGTTACTACTGGAAAGGGGGCAGGACCCCCAGCCCCAACTGCAAGAAGCAAGCAGTTTTGGATTCACCCACGTGCTTTTCCAAGTCTTATTCTAAAGGAGAGAAAAATACACAGACACAACCCTCCTCAAGCTCAAAATCTCTTTCAAGTCAGTATTTCTCTTTTTAAAGGCGCATTTCTGCACCTCCACCCATGACCCAGGTTTAGTCTTTCCACACAACTCTCTCTCCCTCCTTCCTCAAGACCTGCTCTGAAACAAGCTTAGCCTCTTTACGATCCCAAACTAGAGAAAGGAAAGGAGAGGGAGGGACCAAGGGAGGCTGGTTTTCCTGGAACCCTTATTAAATCAACTTTCCAAGGACAGCCAGAAACTCCAGGCCCTCCCCACTCCCTCAGGAGCATTTGCAGACTGGGGGAGGGGCTCCCAACACACACACACACACACACACACACACACACACACACACACACACAATTACAGAAGGCCCTTCTGAAGGGGAAAAGCTCTCTGTGGGAGCAGAGTTTGGGGTTTAAACTTTTGCACAAACCCTTTATACACAGATTATAGTCTTTTCTGAGGACAATAGCAGCATTATTATTTAATAATCAGCAGGGCTAAGACCATACAGTGATACTTTACCTTTGTGGGGTACCTTATGGTTTACAAAGCGCAGGGACAGATTTTCCCTAATGACCTCCCAGCAATTCTCTGAAGACTGTGGGGGGCACGTACTTTGCTATCACAAAGCTCAGGAGGGGTAAAGCTCTGTGAAAGAGCCACACTGCACCCACAGGGGGACTTAACCAAACAGGGATCTGGGACTCGTCCCCGGAGTCCAGTGGACTTCCACATCTGTGTCCTAAGGCATTCCACACCACCCAGGGAACAAGCCCCTCACCACGTGCTGTCTTCTGTGGGGTCCCAGGAAAAAGCACTCACAACTGTCATTTATTGCCCACTGACCATGTGCCAGGCACTGTGCTAAGAGCTCTGCACACATTCTTATTGGATCTTGGGAGCAGATGTTCATTATCATTATATTTTATAGAAGTTCCACACACAGGAACTTTCCCAAGAGTCAACAGTAAGAAGTGGTGCCAAAATCAAAACCAAGGCAATTGAGCAAACCTTATGTCCACACGAGACTTACACACAGATGTTCACAGGAGCTTTATTAATAACAACCAAACCTGTTAACCCAAGTGCCCATCAACCGGGGAATGGCTACACAGTCACCACATAATGCCATTATGTGAAATTCTAGAAGAGGCAAAGCTAGTCTATAGTGACAGAAAGTAGATCTTCGGTTGCTGGCGTCAATGCTGCATAGGTGACTGAATGCAGAGGGACCAGAGGGAAGTTTTGGAGGTGATGAAAATGTTCCCTACCTTGACTGGGGTGGTAGTCACATGGGACATTATATTCACCAAAACACACTATACCCTTAAAAATTGGTGTATTGGGGCACCAGGGTGGCTCAGTGGGTAAGCATCTGACTCTTGATTTGGGCTCAGGTCATGATCTTATGGTTTGTGGATTTGAGACCCGAGTGGGGCTATGCACTGACAGTGCAGAGCCTGCTTGGGATTCTCTCTCTCCTTCTCTCTCTCTGCGCCCTCGCCCCACTTGTGCTCTCTCTCAAAATAAATTATAGTAAAAAAATTGATGTTATTTTTCAAAATGTAAATTATGCCTCAGTTGATTTTTTTTTAAATGGCGGTCTGACTTCAGTCTTCACTGCTGCAGAGCCCTCCTAATAGCCCCCTCCACCTTCCCTATTCCCTCCCTTCTGTTCCTGGCCTGTGTTTCCTCCTCATCAAGACCTTCAGCCCCCTGGCTCTACCCTCTATCACCGCCTGGGCTTCCTTTCTCAGGATCCACAGCCAGTGGATTCAGTGAACGTCTCGACACCCACCCCACCCCACAATTCCTTGGGCCAGAGACCCATACCATTCACTTACTCCATTCTCCATTTCTCAAGGGCAAAGGAGTTTGACAGAGAAAGATGAAGAAAAAAAAAAGCACTTTAGGGCCCAACATAAATTCATATTCTCAAACCTCATCCAAGCCCTCCTTGCTTTTTGGACTCCCTTATTACCGTCTACACTGTGGCTGATCCAAATCTCTGCTCCTCATAAACCTTCTGCCCTAACTCACTCCTTTTACTTTCATTCTGTCTCTGTCTCAAATCACCCAGAGTTGACAGCCAACCTACTGAAACCCACAGATTCTATTTCTATAGTGTCTGCTGGTTTTCCCTTCCTTTACAACTCACGCCCCCCACTCTGGTTCCTTCCTCTAGCTAGACATTCAAAACAAACAGCTAAATAAACAGCTAACTCGTCTGTCTGGCAACTGTGGTAACAGCAGTAATAACTACCAAAACTTTACCTGTAGGTGTCTTATCTGGGTACCTCATTTAATGCTTTATTACTGTCCCCATTTTAAAGATGGGCAAACTAAGGGGCATCTGGGTGGCGTAGTCGGTTAAGTGTCCAACTTCGGCTCAGGTCTGATCTCACCATTTGTGAGTTCGAGCCCCACAAGGGGCTCTGTGCTGACAGCTCAGAGTGTGGAGTCTGTTTCGGATTCTGTGTCTCCCTCTCTCTCTGCCCTCCCCCCCTCACACTCTCTCTCTCTCTCTCTCAAAAATAAATAAACATTAAAACATTAAAAAGAAAAAGAAGATGGGCAAACTAAGTCTTAGTGTGCTTGAGTAATTTGTCAAAGCAAGTAATACAGATATTAAATGGCAGAGCAGGACTCAAACACAGACTTCTTCCCATCTATCCAAATTCAACTGCCAAGTTAATTTTCTGAAAGCTGGATCCACATCACTACCTGCTCAGAACTTTTTGAGATTCCTAGTATCTACCCATTTATTCCCAGTATCTACTCATTTAAGCATAGTGTCCTTAGCAGGGTGTTAAGGCCTTCCATATGCTAACGCAATTCAATTCTTCCAGGTATTACTCCCCACAACTACCTACTCACTGGGCAAGTCATTCTGTATACACCTTATACATCTTGCCTCAGCACCCTCATTCACGCTAGTCTACCTGGAATGCCCTCCATTCCCCTCCAAACCAACCCCCCTTGGCTGTCATCCAACAAACCCTCACCCATCCCTCTAGACCCATCTCAAATGCTCTCTGCTCTCCTCTTCCTCTGCATTCCCACTGCATTGTTATGACTCCACTGTGTGGTTAAAACACAGTCTACCTTGTATTTAGTTACCTCTGTACTTATCTTCCTGATAATAAACTCCCTGTGGGCAGAGATGATCACTCCCACTTTGGGTCTCTGGCATGTTCTAGCTCAAGTCTTACGTTCAGCTCTGTCTCCGGATGCAACATTAGTCTGTGTGGTCCACCCAAGCACACCTTCCAGAAAGTCTCATGTGATCTTCCCCATCACCATGAGAGTAGACAAATATTTTCACTCATGATTTATCACTCAAACGGGTCCTGACAGTTGAGACTGATGGTTCTTTAAACTCAGCCACTACCTCACGTGCACACCTGAGCCTCTCGCCCACTGCCTGCCAACCTTCGTATTTGTGTGATGAGCCACCGAGTCACAAGCCACACTACTCTTTGGCAGCAGTAAGTTCTCACAGGCCCCTGAAAGCCACTAGGTGTGTTATATACCTGTAACCTCCATGAAGTACTTTCACAATTCCAGTAAATCCCATGAGCAAGTCCTTCTCGTTACTAATAATGTCCGACTTTGTAAGAAGCTATAGATCTCCAGGAGCATCCATGCACCATAATGCTCCCTGGCTTTCCGTCTCTCTGAAATCCCTCCAGTGGTGCGTATCCAAAGCAAACCGCTCGGCAGGCTTCCAACCACAGCCTGTCAGACATGGCCAAGGACGGCAAAATGGCAGGCACGTGGCCATGACTGCCAGCCCTCAAAGAAGATGGAACAATTGTCTTTGGAACAATTGTCTTTGAAACAATTTTCTAGAAGCCAGAGGTCTTTATCAAGCTCCCACACCCCTCAACATCCAAGTGTTAAACAAACAAATTCATAGGTCACTTGTGCCCCATTTTATGTCATCTAGGTTGGGGAATCAGCTCTTAGATCCCAATCAGAAGTTCTTTTTCAGGAAGAGAAAAGACTATATTTCCGCCCTAAGCAGGTCACCTCTGGCAAATGGACGTCACTAGCCTTTATGACCCCAGCCTCTGCTGAAGCTGGGTGTGTTTATAGCCAGGTGCAAACCAGCCCATGTATTTTGGAAGCCTCTCCTACAAAAAGGAGCCCTTTGCTCCATCCGGGGTGGAGCCTTGCCTTTCCGGTCAACCACAACATCACCTTTGTCCTAGCCTGCCAGGTCTCCGAGGCCCAGGAGTCCAGGCTGACCCCTCAGCCCATGCCTTACCTTGTTCGGGCAAGGTCGGGGCTGGCCTGGCAGTGCAGAGTGTGGCTGTGACCAGCACAGCCAAGAGGAGGTACTTCCAGCTCCACATCCCAGTTCTGCAGTTAGAGGTTGGTGACCAGGCTCCACACCTCCATGGAGACTCCGTCTTGAGCTTGATCCTCCTTTTCAAGCTGACTCTAAGGAAAGAACAAACCAAAAAGTTAGGAGAGTCTGCGTGGGAGGGGGGAGATAAGGAGAAAAAGGAGTTAAAGTGTGTCGCACAGTCACCCTGTCCAGAAGGGTGCTTAAAGCAAAAACTTACTCTTAAGGCACAAAGAAGGGAACTGTGATCCTGCCCCAATACTGAATTTGAGGTTATAGGCTTTAATTAGACAAAACAGTGCTTTAATTCAGCTCTCCAACTACTTCCTGAGTGTGGGCTACATGGCAAGCCTTGTTGGGAAAATTGTCGTGAAGTCCTCCAAGGCAAAAGCCCCAAGATGATTTATGCTGGGAAAGCAAAGAGCCTGGTGAAAATCCCCAAGAGTTCCGCCCCTTCACAGGCAAGGGCTCCACAGAGTGTGGTGGGGCTGCGGGAGGCCCCCCGCGTGCTGGTGCCCCTCCCAGTACACACTGCACTTCCTCCAGGGCAAACCAGCCCTTTGGTGAGGGGTAGAGAAGATGAAGAATTCTGGAACAAACCAAGGACTGGGAAACCAGTACAACGCTGACCTTCTCTGGACCTGTGCAACCAGGAAGCTGCAGTGAGTGATCTCCTGGGTTCTTTCTTTTGGTCTCTAACACCACACACATCGCAGGGATCTCTGGTTCTATGAAGTTCCCATATGGACAGAACACAACTCTCACCAACTCAAAGCACAGAACCACGAGGTGGACGCAATGCCCCTCCCCGACGCTGCAAGATGTCTAGCAGAAATGGTTACGCTGAAGAATACGAAGGTCCTTGCCAGGACCCATTCCAAAAAGCACGGACTGTAGCCCCTTACCCTCCTCAGGTTTGGAGTGGTAAAATTTTAAATACCCACTGAGGGTCTTAAGGATAGGATCGTTGCTGCTGCTAAGCATTTACCAAGTGCTAAGACTTTCTGGGCCCTGTTTGGACTGGGGTAGGAGTGACGTCTCCATATTATAGGTTGCTTCTGTCCTAAATGCTCCAAGGAACCATCCAAGTTATTTGGAGAATCCACTTCTCCGGAACATGCCCTAATGTGGTGCTTCAGCCCTGCCTCCTTGGAGCAGACAGGGCCCCTCATGAGTGAGTCAGTCCCCATGAGTGAGTCAGTCCCGGTTGGCAGAAAACCCCCAGATTCTTGGCTTCATTCACAGGCGCTGGCTAGTGGGAGGAGGCATGTACTACCACTAGCTTCCTTCCAGGGCTTTACTAAAATTTGATAACTTCAAATCGTTAAATAAATAAACATTTCTCTTTCAATGTTCTAAATTTAGGAAAGGGACTTGAAGAGACAGAACAGGATATTTACTGAACACCTACTATGCATGAAGCATGTACTAGGTAAAATTTATACTTATAAAACATCTTCTCTTCCTCACTATACACTTTTGGGGGTAGGAATTACTATTCCCCTTTAAGGGATGGGGAAACTGAGACTCCAAGAGGTTGAGTACTTTGCTCCTGGCTATGCAGCTGGTAGGCAAAAGCACCGGGACACTCATCACTCGTTTTTAATGCTAAAGGACAGGGCCCAGGGGCCAAGTAGGGGTAAGCAAATCTGGCTCTATCTGGCACAAGCCCATTTTCTCCAAAGAGCATCTCTGTGTCATAAAGAAACCAAGCAGACATGGACAGACCCAAGGTAGCTCTGGAGATGGGAGCGCCTCAGTTCCTTTGCCTGAGAGAAGACCCTTGGAAGCAGATCATAGATCTGTCTAGGACCGTCTAAGGGCCGAGGATGGGGCACGGTCCCTGGCCTGGGACAGAAGTGATGCTTGCTACAACAGGGCGTCTGTAAGCCACATCCCACATCTCATTATGCCCCCAAAGATACACCAAACAAAAGATACAGGCTTGTCATCCAGAAAGGTACCCCTGGCTAAGAACCTAAGCATCACAGGAACCACCAGAGTAATGAATGACTTTTCAGTATCCAGTGGAAAGGGTGGTACCATGCTGAGGCGATTAAGCTTGTTTTCAATACAGCAGACAGGCGGCTTCCACCACCACTCAGCCACTCTGTCCCCCAAAAAGCCTCTCCGGCTCCCTCACAGGTGTGGCTGGCTGTGCTCAGCTCTGCTATCAGTGCATGTCAAACTCTTCTAGCTGCTTCTCTCCAGCTCAACCCCAAAAAGGTGCTTCTCTCTGGGCCTCAAGTCCCACATCTGTGAAACAAAGGACGTCAAGAAAACCCAGCCTCCCAGCACCAACCCCTGGAATGAGAAGGGTCCCCATTCCACAAACCTACAGAAAACACGGCGACCCAAACCACCAATCCACATACTGTCTGGGACCCTAGAACTGTCACCTCTTCCTTTACCACACCCCCCTCTCCTTCTACTAATTAATGAATTCTTAAAATCCCCTAGGGACAGTCTCCCTCCTTCACTGCTGGACAGATGTGACCTGCAGCCTTGCAGGTGTACTCAGAAGCTTCCTCAGAGACCTTGCAGCTGGCTCTACCCTCAGTCTCTCCCATACCAGTCAGGTCTCCGGGGACCTGAAGCACCCCCTCCCCTCCCCCCCCCCCCCCCCCCCCCCCCCCCCCCCGCCAACCCCACCTGGGCACAGAGGTCCTCAACTGGGGACTGGAGGGGGGGGACACAACCTCTGCATTTCCCCACTTGTTGGAGGAGGTATTTGCCCAGCCTCCATCACAGGTGGTTAAGAGATCATATGGGCAGCATGGGTGAAAGAACCTGCCCTCTCCTAAGTACAAATCCATGTAAGGAATCATAGACACTGTGCTTTGAGTCATTCCTGGCCAGCACTCTCAGGAGACGTTGGTAACTGGTGGCAGAAGACACAAACTTCCTATCTTTACGAAGGTATTTCTCACTATCTATCTTCAAACCCTATCCTCTAGACCTAGGTATCCCATGCAATGGCCACTAGCCACTTGTAGCTGTCAAGAACTTGCTTGGAATGCGGCTAATGTGAATTAGGACGTGCTAGAAATGAAACATACACACCAGACTTCAAAACTTGGGTGTGAAAAAAAGGAAGGTAAAGTATCTCATCAATAATTTTTTACATTGGTTACATGTTCAAATGATAGCATTTGGATTTATGAGGCTAAGTTAAATAGATTATTAAAATCTCAACCAATGAATTAATGAAAGTGAATTCCACCTGTTTCTTTTTTCTGAATTTCAAACATGGCTACTAGAAAAATCTAAGATTACATGTGGCTCGTGTTCTATTTCTTTTTTTTTTAATGCTCATTTTTGAGAGAGACAGAGTGTGAGCTGGGGAGGGGCAGAGAGAGAGCGAGACAGAAAATCCAAAGCAGGCTCCAGGCTCTGAGCTGTCACCACAGAGCCCGATGCAGGGCTCGAACCCACAAACCATGAGATCATGACCTGAGCTGAAGTCGGACGCTTAATGGACTGAGCCACCCATCGTGCTTTATTTCTATGGGACAGCATGATCCTAGGCGATCTTCGTGCTCTGCCCTCTTCTTTGCCCTTCCCCCATCTTTAATGGGCCAAGCTTTCTTATTCTCTGAATCCCACCTCAAAAACAAAACAAAAAACAAACAAAAAAAGCCCCCTACCTCTTCCACAAGTCTTTCTTGAGCCTTCTAGCTGAGGCTCTCATTCCTCCGAATTTCCAAAGTATCATGGGATCACAAGCTCCTTAAGAAGCAGGGTCTGTGCCTGACTAACTTTCGCTTAATACCCTTAGCACCCACGATCTGCATAGCAGATGCTGACACATTTGTTAATTGGATGAGTAAGTGAATGAAGGAAAGGCTGATTGAAAAGAAACTGATACAGATCATCTTTTTTTTTTTTTTTTTTTTTTTTAGTTTACGTATTTTGAGAGAGAGCAGGGGAGGGGCAGAGAGAGAGGAAGAGAGAATCTCAAGCAGGTTTCATATTGCTGGTGCAGAGCCTGACTCGAGGCTCGAACTCACAAAACGTGAGATCATGACCTGAGCCGAAAAGGGTCCTACGCTTAACCCACTGAGCCACCCAGGCGCCCCCAGATACTCTTGAGGAAAAGAGGTTGCCAATGCCACATAAAAGCAATAGTCAAATACTCCTTCTTAGCCAGCCAAACTCTATCTCAAAAAATACCAAATGAGACATTTTCTAAACATTTTGATTCCTCAGAATTGAGGAAGTAACATCAAAACGTTCATCCCTTTAGATGGGAAGAAGATTGACTTCTTAACAGAAATGGTCGCACTCCCCCAAAGTGAGTATTCTCTACTCACTGTTGAGAGTACCAGGGCAAATAATTAATAGACACCAGAAAAAAGTTATGCAGCTCAGCTTGTAAAATTTTTGTTGGTCCAAGGGAGACACTGTTTTTTTTAAACAATATTTTATTTACTTATTTATTTATTTTTTGAGCAATAGAGCACAGCAGGGCAGGGGCAGAGAGAGAGGAGAACACAGGATCCAAAGCAGGCTCCATGCTGAGAGCATAGAGCCCAATGCGGGGCTCAAACTCGGGAACCATGAGATCCTGACCTGAGGCAAAGTCAGACGCTTAACGGACTGAGACACCCAGGTGCCCCAATGGAAACACTATAAATGTTGAGTCTTTATAAAAAATGTGTCCAATGTCCTTGGGAGGGAGGTATACCAAAAATTAATAATAATAAGTGAAATACTAATTGCTCCACCATAACCTGGGAAACCTTGCTTTTGAAGACAAAATGGACTGGTGGAACACCACCATATTCACCATATTCTTGGAGTTGTTCACCCAAGTGACAGCTATTTACCTGGGAGGCGGGGGGGGGGGGGGGGCGCATAGGGAAGACCAAATATAACTTCTTTAATTGCAAGAAGTGGTAGTGACAGAGAATTTCTGTTTAAGGTAAATGCAAGCTGAGGGAAAAAAGCACATATGCTGGCCCAAGTCTGGAATTTAATCCTCTCTGGAAACACCAGAATCTTCTCTAAAGCTCTACATCTGGACTCCCACCAGTCCTTGGTGCATCCAGACCTTTGACAAAGCTCTTGGGAAGACAAATGCAAGGCAAATTTCCCAAGAGGAAATTAAACTCATCTCAAGGGATGAGGCTTTTTCAGAACAAGACATTTGAATCAATTCTATCTACCTTTGTTGACTCTAGCAGGCTCAAACTTTCTCAGGAAGCTCTTCCCTAACAGCCATCTTGATGAAAGAGATTTAAAAATGGAGGCAAGTAGAGTGTGTTCAGAGAAGCTGGCTCATGGGAGCAAATCCCCTGCTTTAGGAGTCTTTTTTTCAGGTCAATGCCCCAAACACAAAGCATACAACTAAAAGCAAAAACCCGCAGATTTTCCTTGGGTCTCCATGGCTGGAATCTGCCTACTCAATGCTCAGTGTGCTCTTTCTGCCCTCTGGAGTCCAAGCTAGCTCAGGCTTAGGTATACCTTGATGTACTCTAATCTCCCTCAAGACACGAGGGACAACAGCATCTGCAATGTTCCTACTCTATTTCTTCCTGTGCTTTTGCTTCACTTGCTCTTCTACTGGAACTTTCTAAGTTCAAGGAACTTTGACCAAGGAAAAGAAGTACCCAAGGCTGTCTACTTTGGAACCAAAGTAAGTGGTGCCCCCTCTGGCCCAAATCCCATTAGTGAAAACGTCTACAAAATGGGCATTTGTACAGGCACGGTAAATGCAGGCAGTGAAAGCACACATGTCCAAGTGGCTCTCCATCCGGATGGCCCTCATTAAAGAGCTGACACTTGGCTATGACTAACAGTGAATGCAACAGATATTTCAAGGAGCTTGTCACTGATGCAGTATGTAACCAACCCTGCTAGAGCCAGGCCCCAGCAACCTCCTGACCCCAAACACCCTGTGCTCCTCCAGGGGTCAGCGGCAGCCCTGGAGCTTCTCCCAACTGGGGTGGGGTGGAATACATAAACAAGTCATTAGAGAGGCAGGCCATCAGGACAGACAGTTGGCAATGGCTCTCCCTTGGTCACTGCAAGGAAAGGAGATGACCCAGGCTTGGGGGTAATTAGCTAGACTGAGACACGTCCCACGGGGCCCTGCTACTTAGCTTTTAAAGCCTCAGAGAGGAAACCAGGAGGCTGGGCCCAGGGGGAAAATGGCCACTTTCTGCTAAACAGTCTCAAGGCTAAGGTTCTACAGTTTAGACGCTATTCCAAAAAAAGCGCTGGTCCGGAGGTGCAAAGGGCAGGGCACATCTGCGGAGGAAACAGTCACCTTAATTACCATGTCTAGAGAAAGTGCGATTTCATTACAGCCTCCAAACTACCGCCCAAAGGAGGAAACCAGAGAAGTGTTTTCAATTTGAAAGAGACTGGAAAAGAGAGGGTGAGAGCGACCAACTCTCCCCACCCTCCCGCAACTTTGGACCATAAGGTGCCTTCCTACCTCAAAGGCTATTACAAAACAAAAACAAAAACAACACACACACACACACCCTCAACAATCCAACGCCGCGCTTTCAACCCTGTAGCCCTTAAGAGGTAAAATGTCTCACTTCAGTTTCCAGCCCACAGAACGACTTTAAAACGCCCAAGGAGAGCCCCCAGCAGCAACAGCGGCCGCCCCCCTCCCATGCCCCCCGCAGCTGCGCCCCGGGCTCAATCCAGGGAGGGTGGAAAAGGAACGCGTGACGCCACCACGGGGCGGTCAGACACCGACGGCGAGCTACGGACAGGGTCAGAAACCCTGGCTGCTCCAGCTCTAACTGAAGGGACGGAAAAAGGAATGCTATGGTTCCAGAAACTTCCGTCAGGGCCAGTTCTGGGTCAAACCCATGGCCAAACAGGCCACCTCCAGCAGAACCGTTCCCAAGTGCCACCGCCCCTAAAATCGTGGCCCCATCTCCCACGACGCCTTTTTCCGGCACAATCTAGACAGCATCTCCACCATCAGATTCGAAATAACTTGGGATCCAGAGTAACTCTCTCTTCTCTCCAAGTCTCAAAAAAATTTTAAAGAGGGAGGTGGTAAGGACAAGTTGAAGAACAGCAGTTTTAATTTGGGTGAGGGGGAAGAGAGGGAGAGGGATGTTAATGTGGCTGCGGTGTGGGGCGAAACGGAACCAGATGCAGCTGCTACATCTGGAAAATGGGGGAAAAAAGTGTTGGGGAAAAAAGACACCGCAGAAATTTTTTTGGTGGACCAATAGCTTCTGGGCCCAGAAAGAAGCAAGCTTCAACCACCACCACCCCCTCCACCCCCGCGCGAAGGTGTCTGGCTGCCTTCATAGGATATGTGTTAAATGAACTCCGTCTACAATGCCAATAAATTCCTCTGCAAACGAGGGTTCCTCTTTTCCCAACCCCAAACATAACGGGAGGCGGGAGCAGGGCGGGCAGAGGGTCTGAGCCAGAGAAGCAACAAGCAGCGCTGCCGAGTGAACCGCACCGGGCAAAACCCTCATCCCTTCCCCCACCTCCTAGAACCAGATTGGAACTGAACGTTCCCCTCCCCCCCCCCCACCCGACCCCATAATGGGGCTTAACATCACCCGCTGGGCGCCCTCCCTTCCCCAAACTTCCGACCTTTTCTGAGATCGACTAAGTAGAAGAACCCCCTCTGGAAAAGGGAATTCCTTTCTCGCTCTCCGCTACAGCCGATTCAGCCATTTGGTGACGACACCTCCTTAAAACCTATTCGAGGAGAGGCTAACCTACCCCTCCACTTCCTTCCTTCTTCATATCCCCATCCACCCACCCGCAACTCCGACCCCAGACTTCCCCGGGGTGGGAAAGGACTCAGAAATACCTCGGGTTTTTACCGTTCCACCCAAAGCTACCTGCTGAATTGGGGTGAGTCCCCACTAGTGGATTAAAAAGAGATGGGCTGGAATGCAACACACACACACACACACACACACACACACACACACACACAGGCACACCCCCACCTCGCTGCCCACTCCCGCCCTCCCTCTCCAGTCCGAGGAAACCGAGAACCGCCGCCGCCGCCTTCGCCCCGGCCCTGTCCCTCCCAGGTCTCACCGCGGAGCCGCCGCCGCCTCGCCAGCTCCCCAGCGCGAGTTGGCGGAAAAGTTGGGCGGCAGGAGGAGCGGCGGGACCAGCGCGGGGAGGGGGCGCAGAAGGCGACGCGAGCGGGGAGCTGGGAGGGGAGACAAAAGGGGGGCGCAGAGCGCTGGGAAGGGAGTCAGGAGGTGGAGGGGGCGCGTAACCAGTGGAGGGAGGCGCCGGACCCAACTGGGCTGCGGCGGGGGAAGCGCGCAGCCAGGAGGCTCCAGCGCCGGGGGCCGCTCGGGACGCCAAGCCCGCCCCGGATCTGCGGGCGCCGCGGCTCTTACCTCACTCGGCGCTGCGGTTCCGCCTCTGGAGAGTCCGCCGTGGCTTGTGCGGGCGGGCGGGCGCCCGCGTCCCGGGCTCCGGCCCGCCGCCCCCGGGCTCCGCTCGGGTCCTGGCGGGGCCGCGAGAGCCCCGCGGCCGGCGCTCGACTCCCGGTGGCGCTCGGTGCTCTGCGCCTCCAGCCCGGGCGGGAACAATGGAGCCGGAGCTGGTGCCCCGGAGGCGGGGCGGGGGGAGGGCTCCCGTCCGCCGCCCGGGGTCTCCAGACCCTGTGGCCCCCCTCTCCGGAACCGGGCGGCGGCGCCTCACGCTTCTCGCACACCCGGCTTCATCGCCCTGAGGGGTTCCCGGCGCCGCGGCGTGCCCGACTGCAGCACTAGGACGGTGCGCGCTGCGGGGCGCCCCTCGGACCGGCGAAAAGTCCTCGGTCTCCGCTGCTTTTCCAGCTGCGGCGCGCGCTCGCGCCCGGAGGCGAGGTCGCCGCAATGCGCTAAACAGAGTCTCGGTCCAGTCGGGACGTTGCCGCCCAGCTCCGGGCACAGCCTGGGCTCCTCCGCGCGCTGCGGCTGGACCAGAGTCCGGGCTCCCGCTCGCCGCCGCCCGCTGCCCAGGCCGCCGCAGCAGTACCCGCAGGAGCGCTCCGAGCGCTGTGCGCCGGCGAGGCGCGAGGGCTCGCTCTCTCACTCCCACCCGCGCTAGTCCCACCCTCTCCTCCTCCCCCTGCTGCTGCCTGCTGGGCCTTGTAGTTCCCAGCCGCGGCCCCCGAGCCGGGGGAGCGGGCCCAGCGGCGCTCTGCGGCTGCTTTGCTGCAGCCTGGTCTCCCTGGGCGCGCGTGCCCCTGCATCTGAGCACCGCCAGGAGGGCGCCCGAATTTCAGGCAGTGGACACAGAAGCGGTTTGGGGGGTGAGGTGGGGAGACGCTGTAATCCCGAGGTTTGACTTGCTAGCCCCTGCTTTGGAGTCGCACTTGACTGTGTGCCTTGGGGAAATGATTCACTCTAAATCTGTTTTCTCTCTATGTAAAGGTGGATAACAGTGCTTTCCATATAGAGTTGAGGATTAAATGAGGGCCTGCCACATAGTTAACACTCAATAAATACAAGCTTTTTTATTCACGAGAGGATCTATCCCCTCTTTAGACCCTTCCCCTCCATCTCACTTGCCCCAGCCACAGAGTTTAGGTTTTGAGGTCTACGCAAAGCTGGGCCCTGTGAATTCTACGGCACCATTCTTAGCCTCCAGAAGTCTTCCACCTGCAGGGACTTTTAGGAAGCAAAGAGTGAGCGATGGGAGCTGGGCATGCTGTTGGTTTGGAAATTAGTCGGAACCCACCCAGAATACCCGAAGAAAAGGCTCTGTGGAACCTGAGGAAAAGTGGCTCAGATGCCCTTTCCTCTGGATCCTTCCCCTGTAAGCTAGTGGTTCCCTAATCCAGATGGACACTAGTCCTCTGGGGAACTTCTAAAAAAATACAAATTTTAGGACCTGCTCAGACTTAAGGAACTAGGCTGTGCCAGGAAGGGGTCAAGAGTCTATATTTTTTTCTGAGGCTCCCAGAGTGCCAGGTTGGGGCCATTGGGAGGGTGAGAAGTGTGCCACAGGAAGTATGAAAGATATATCCATTCTGGTCCCCTGCTTACAAACTGGTTGACTTTAGACAAGTTATACATCTGAAAAAAAATCAAGACTTGTTTACCTATTTCCCCCTAGCTGGATGATTGTCATGAGAATCAAAGAAAATAATGGATGTCAGTGCACCAAGTGTTACACAAATACAAGTCACTGTCAGTTAAGGTAGGGCTAATACCTCATTGCCACCTCCCACAAAACCCCTCGAATTTGTGGAAGCTGGAATACTGAATGAGATTAACCACCGGCACCCCAAATGTAAGGAAATGAGCTGTTATTTTTCTATTTGACCAGCATGTGAAAGAATAGTGACTATCATGGTGTCATTCACATAGTAGGAGATCAATAGATGTTTATTGACTGACTAGAGATATTCAATAAATATTTGTTGAATGGATGAGTACATTAAAAACTAAATAAAAAAAACTAAATAAAAAGCAGGAACACACGTATTTGCAGAATAAATGAATTTTAGCCATGGTTATAGATTTATTCCCCCTACAAGCCTATTCCCCCACCCCACCCCCCAGCCACCCACCCCGATCCTTCAACTTTTCAGCTCCTAATCAGGCTCTGTTTATCCTCCCATAGAAGCTGCTCTCCCATTAGACCTTCCTCGTTTTAAATAATGCTCATTCCAGACACATAAGAAAGCCAAACTCACATCCCTCCCCCTTAGAGAGGCCTTCCCTGCCACTCCCAGCCCTGTCAGTCCCTGGAATTCTCCTGACCTTCTGGTCTATCCCACTGATCTGACACTTAACTTTGTTAGTCATCTTTTTTATTTTTATTTATTTTTTTATTTTTTTAACGTTTATTTATTTTTGAGACAGGGAGAGACAGAGCATGAACGGGGGAGGGTCAGAGAGAGAGGGAGACACAGAATCTGAAACAGGCTCCAGGCTCTGAGCTGTCAGCACAGAGCCCGACGTGGGGCTCGAACTCACAGAGTGCGAGATCATGACCTGAGCCAAAGTCGGCCGCTTAACCGACTGAGCCACCCAGGCGCCCTAGTCATCTTTTTTAAACCTTTCTCTCTAACTAGTTTCCAAGCTATACCAAGGCAAGGATCCCATCTAAGTGTCTGACAAGTTTAGGGAGCTACTTGGGAGGTGTTCCATACGTATTTGTTGTTGGTGGACTTGATGAGAGTAGCGAACCCGCCAGAGGAGGAAATACAACTTGAGGGAATATAATTGGGAAGTCAAGCCAGGGAGAATCCAGTGTTTACATCAATATCCAATGACTATTTTCCGACTCTATTACTCAAAGACAATATATCCCCCTTCCTCTCTTATGAGTCTCCTAAAACGGGGAGTTTTTAATCCAGCCTTTTTTCCCCCTTTGATTTGGAAGCATTTTAGGAGTATCTTGAACCCAAATGAGAAGGCTGAAGAACGTGTCCTTGATTGAAACAGAAAGAGAATGATCTAAAAGTCTGTGTGCCTGCTGCTGAGAGGCATAGACATACTACTGAACAAATTTCTCTATAGATTTAGCAAGAAATCAAAATGAAAGCAAGTGGCCACCTTGACAGCTCTCCTCCCTCCAGTTCTCAAGGAAACAGCCAATGACAGCAGAATGGAGAAGGTGAGAAACCTAGGAAAGAATGGGCCATCCACAGACTACAGACGCAGCTCCTGAATAATTGAGAGCTGGCTGCTTCCTTCCAGCCCAACTCCCCTTCCCAGCGACTCTTCCCCCCCTTGTCTTTCTGAAACGCAGACCCTTCACTTTAGGACAGGCCCCAGGACATTGAAGGGAGAACATCCCCAGTCCTGAGTGTCAGCCCTGAGTGGCTCCAGGCAACGGGGGTCAGCCGGCAGCTCTGGCGGCCTCTGTCCTGCTCTGAGGACTCCTGGCACCTTGCCTCCCCACACAGAAATGTAATCTTCCCTCCGAGATAACAAAGAGCTGGGAGGGTCAGGGAGGATTTGTAGGCCCCTTGCCCTGCCAGCTAGATGTCTGAGGGGGAGACAAAGGCCCTCATGCTCCAGGACCTGATAACCAGTTGGGGGCCTGTTGCCTCCTGGATCTGTGGGAGGAGGGAACCGGTGCTGAATGAAATCGAGGGAAACAGAGCTCTCCCCAAAGCCCCATCGGTTCTCTTTGTTTCGGATGCTGCAGAAAATCCCTTCCTTCTTCTGCCAGCCACTTGTGGCCTCACAGTTCTTCCACGGAGAAGGGCTGTCTCCCCAGCGCTCCCCTGCTCCATCTGAGTTTAGTTATCTTAGGGCTCGACTGTTCCCCCCAGAGATAAGCACCCCCACCACACTGGACTGGTACCGCCGAGTTAACACCTCCCTGTCACAGGAGTAGTTAGGGGAGAGGCAGGCAACATCTCTATGGGGTCGAGATTGGGCCAGAGAGCTGCTCCAGCCGGCCTTGGGAGTCCCTCAGACTAGAGGGAGCAGGCAGCGTCGCAGCTCCTAGGACTGGATGTGGGATGGGTTTCAGGAGGAGGGAACTGTCTGGGTTTTTGCCTACAAAGTGGATGTTCACAGGTCCCTGGGAGCAGGTGGGCAGCCAGGCCTTTTGCCCCAGGCCCCTGGAGTTAGGAAGCAGCCGTCAGTTACCATCTGGCTGCCATTTGGTGACCCCTGGCTGTTCTGGGCGCAGCTTCAGCATATCGGGAAAGGGAGGGTCTTGTTTGGCTTGGTGTTTTTGTAAATAACATTTCACTCTGTCCTACCAACTGGGAGTGGGAAAGGGAATTTGCAATAGTGGCAGCTCAGCCTGTCTGGCCCTAATGCAACATTTATTCCCCGCACCTTGGGGTGGGGAGGGGGGGGGACATGTCTCATGTGTCAGGCACTGTGCTAGGCACTGTGCATCCCAAGATGCGAGAGGAGGGTACAGTCTCAGGGAGCACCCAGTCTTGTGGCAGAGACCCAGTGTTATAAGCAGTGCCACGCCAGGCGCACCTACAGGGTGTTTGAGAAAGAGAGATCAGGAAAGGAGACGACTGGAGGGAAGTGATGCCTGAATCTTGAGAGACGACAAGCAGCATGTGGAAGTAGACAAACTCATCTGGGGTAACTGAGCAGTGCAAGACTGGAGAGTATATGCAGAGGCATTGAAGCTTCTATATGATCTTGCCCTGAGGGGATGAACTCAGGTCTCTGGGATCAAACAGGTTTTGGTCCCAATTCTGCCACTGCTTTCTGGCTGTGTGATCTTGGGCAAGTTACTTAACTCCATTTCCTCAGGGGTGTCATGAGAATAACAATGGTACCCTTTTCTTCAAAAAACTGCTGAAAAGATTAAATGAGATAGCACATGTAATGTACTTGGCAGAATGTTGGGCACATAGTAAGTGCTCAATAAATGGTGGTCACTGTGGTTCTATTTTAGCCCAAGAGCTTTCCTGCAGCTCAAGACACCTCTTTAAGAGTCCATTTTCCAGGTATCTTTGTGGTGTTATTATACGGTCACCACCACCCTCAGATTCTGTGTCCCCCAAGACCGGCTGCAAAAAATTATATTTTCCCTGCTAATCTTCCCCTTCCTTGCTAACCTCACAGGACAAGCAGCCCCTTCTGCTGTAGGTTTTACTGTGAAACAGGAAGATGACAACAGGAACATGTATGTAGAAGCTAACAGAACGTATAAAACCTCAGAGCCATGTCCCTTGTCTAGCTTTCAGACTCCCTTCAGAATGTTCACTAAGAACCAGCTGGCCTTTTGTCCTCTGCTTTTTTTCCAAGCTCCCTAAACTCTTCCCTCTTTCTGACTCTAGCTTACAAACCTTCTTCCAGTAAAAGCGGCTCATCCAAAGCACTGTGCTGGGGACTGGAGAGGTGACAGGATGGCAGGAGCAGAGCGGTGGACCATTTGCATTTCTGAGGACTCCCCAGGAGTAAGAGGACCCGGTTCCTCAGGGTTCTGCCCGGCCTAGGGACAAAGATCAAAGTTTCAGGGTTAGACAGGGATATCTGAGGATTCAACTTTGAAATGGATTCCATCCAAGGATATGCTAACAAAGTTGCAGATGACCTCTCCTGGGTTGTTAAGAACTTTTGGTGATATTGGAATGGGTGGCATCAGGGAGCAAGAGAATTTAAAAATAGACAGCATTCCCCCAGGTAGGTTAAAAAAGATAGATATGTCTTTTAAAAGATTAAAAGATGAAGGTGTTGTGAGGGTGTGGGAAAACGGGCACTTAGAACCATTGTTGGTGGGAGTGCTGCTTGATAGCCTCTTTGGGGGCCATTTGATAATATTTATCAACATTTAATGGGTATACATTTTACATACTCTTTGACTCAGCAATTCTTCTAGAAATATAATGTATAGATGTCCTTGCATATGTCCAGAAAGACTGTGTATATAATACATATACAGTGATAATCATTGCAGTATTGTCTGTGACTGCAAAGCACTGAAAATGTACATGTGCACCATCTGACTGTTCTTCCATAAGGGACTTGGTGAAATAAATCATGGTACACCCCTAAGTGCAAAATTGTGCATCTGTTAAAAGGAATGAGATGTATCTGTATGTACTAACACGGAGGGGAAAGAGCATGAAGCTTTGTATTGTGTATATAAGAGATCATTTGTGGGGCACCTGGTTGGCTCAGTCAGTAGAGCTTGTGACTCTTGATCTCAGGATTGTGTCTAAAAAAAGACATCACTTGTAAAAAAAAAAAAAAAAACGACATGGGCACATACACCCTCACATATGCAGACACCTACACACATATATGCTTATCTATATATAGATACCTAGAAGGAAACACACATATACACAACTGATGAATTGATTAGGAATTCCAGGGGTAGGAAGTGAACTTTTAGACTACGCCCCTTGGCACTATTTAAAAATTTCATCATGTACCATACTTTTCCTCCCTAATTGAATTTCATTATTCTGTTTTAAACAGAGCAAAGATCTATTAAGCAAGCTGTTAATAGTGGTTTTGTTTGGGATGTGATTACAGGAGGCTTACTCTTTCCTTTCCTTTCCTTTCCTTTCCTTTCTTTTTCCTTTCCTTTCCTTTCCTTTCCTTTCCTTTCCTTTTCTTTTTTCCTTTCCTTTCCTTTCCTTTCCTTTCCTTTCCTTTTTTTCCTTTCCTTTCCTTTCCTTTTTCTTGTTTGAGGCTTACACTTTCTTTTTTACATCCTTTGTATCATTTGAATTTTTTGCAAGGAGTGTGTTCACAGGGTCACCTGGATGTTTGAGCGAGTTGTGTCCTGTGTGAGTATTTCAGGGGCTGACATGCTGTGTGCTGTTGCAGGGTTACATCTGCCCAGAGGAAGTAGTACCTTCTTCCAACATGTATGTAGAAGCTAACAGAACGTATAAAGTCTATAAATGCTCAGAGGCATTTGGCCCTGACCGTGTACTACTTTTATGATTAGCAATTTAGAAAAAGCAAACATGCTCTAAGTGATATAATTTTATCTTTGGGCAAGAAGAGAGATTGTGGAGAACTGCCCTGCCAGGTGCAAGTCCATTTGGACAACATTTAAAAATTTTTTCTTGGGGTGCGTGGGTGGCTCAGTCGGTTGGGCGTCCGACTTCAGCTCGGGTCATTATCTCACAGTCCGTGGGTTTGAGCCCCACATTGGGCTCTGTGCTGACAGCTCAGAGCCTGTAGCCTGCTTCAGGTTCTGTGTCTCCCTCTCTTTCTGCCCCTCCCCTGTTTGTGCTCTGTCTTTCTCTCTTTCAAAAATAATAAAATAAAAACATTAAAAAAATGTTTTGTTTTGAGGTCACAAAGCTAATATTTAATGAATGTTTGCTGTGAGCAGGCCCCTTGCTTTTACATCACTCATCTCATTTAAACCTCACAACAATGAGGTAGACGCAACTGTTAGGTCCCATTTCACAGGTGAGAAAACTGAGGCTTACAGAGAGGAAATAGCCCCACAAGTGGTTAGGTAAAGAAGCAAGGCTACAAATCCAGACGGCCTGACTCCAGAGCCTTTGTTGCTGGCCATTTCACCTCAGGAGAAGAGGATGCTCTTGATTAAGTGTCTACAGAAGGAAATTTAAAACCGCTCTTCCTTTAAAAAATTCAATTATAAAAAAAAATGTTTAAACCACACCAAACGGAACTGTAGCAGTTTGAGTGTGTGTTTTAAAGAGAACTTGTTACTAATCTGCTTGAATCAACACCTAGGCCATTTTTCTAAAACAGTTCAGCCTTATAGGATGTTGTGACTGTGTGTGTGTGTGTGTGTGTGTGTGTGTGCGCGCGCGCGTTCATGCAAGCCCATATGTGTAAGGAGGGGGTGGTAGGAAAAAAAGGGCTGCAATCTGACAGCTTATGGGCCCAAGTCTCCGTGTCACCTAGGGGTGTCCCTAGGTTTCAGAATTACTCTGCTCAAGTTCAGCTGGTCCTGTTGGAGGTGTTGTTCAGGAATGAGGAGTTAATGCTGCAGCAGAGGCTGGTGGAAAACATGGAAGGCGTTTTTCAGGAGACTCAACCAGCCAGTGCAGAGACTGTATTTTAAGTAACCCTATCTCTGTTACAAATAGGCCCACAGAGAATTGAGATGGAAAGACTCTTTCAAATCAAATGTACTTTCTGCTAGGTATGTTTCAAGTTTATTTTTCATTTACATCTTTTTTCCATACCCCATACCCCGGCTCACTTATAATTCCATCTCCTTCTGCCTTTCAAAGTGTTGAGGAGCGAGGGGCAGTGTTCTGAGCAGAGAAAGGATTTGATCTTTCACTTTACTGCCAGTTTAGTTTCACCAGGAAACTCTTGCTTGGCTGCAGCGTTCCCTCACCTCTGTGAAAGATCTCAGAGGCAGTCCCCTGCCCCTGCCTCCTACCTTCCCAGGAGTATAATTCAGGTCACCGGTTGTCCAAATTAGAGCTGTGCTTGATGCTATGACTTCAAGCCAAGGTCTTAAATGCAGTAAGCATTATTCTCTCTCTCTTTTTAATGTTTATTTATTTATTTTGAGAGACACAGAGAGAGAGAGAGAGAGAGAGAGAGAGAGAGAGAGAATGAGTGGGGGAGGGGCAGAGAAAGAGGGAGAGAGAGTCCCAAGCAGGCTACGTTCTATCAGCACAGAGCCCCATGCAGGGCTCGAACCCACGAGCCGTGAGATCATACCTGAGCTGAGCTCAAGAGTGGGTCGCTTGACTGAGCCACCCAGGTGCCCCAATGCCGTAAGCATTATTAAAACAGAAAGTTTGTTATGGCAAAAAGTTGAATATGGAGGGGAAGGAAAAGAACAAGTACTCAACTCATCCTTCATGTCCCTGTCACTAAGCCTGTCCTTCCGCCGAGAAGGCCACCCCGCCACGGCAACAGCGCCCTGGCAGTCAGCCCTGGAGCTACAAGGCCTCTCTTGCCACCTTACTGGAGACTCGGACAGACTTGCTGATGCGGCCTCAGCTCAGTGACTTCTTCCTTCCTGCTTTTATGTTGAAGCTCTGGGAAGGGAGCCAGGACATTTGATGATGTTTGTTTCTGCAGATACTCCACTCCCTTTTTTTCCTTCCAGATCAGATTATCGTGTGTTGGTGGCAGCAAGAAACAGTGTTGATGACAGGTAAGGGGCTTCTGGGAGCACGCTGGGACAATAAATGCACGCCCAACTTTGTCCAGACTGTGGGTCGCATTGCCCCTGGCCCTGATTGAAGGCACTTTGTCCTGGGACTGTGGAGCAGTTATGCCCTCTTCCTGCCCTCCTTTTCCTGTTTCTGCTTCAGGTGGCCTTTTATTTGAGCTCTAAAGCCTGTTGGAGGATCTAAATGAGACTTCTCTAGCCTTGATCAAAAATACAGAATAACAAACACCTCCTTAGCCCTTTTGTTTCACTGACTTGCCAGTATTCCCCTGGGGCTAGGTAAACCCTGGTCTGTCCAGCCTATGTTTTTTTTTTTTTTTTTTGTCACCTTGGCAAGTTTAGCAGCCTCTTGGGTCCTCACCACTTCCTTGACTGTAAAATGGATATGTAGGGTTGTGGAGATGAAAAACAATCCATCTAAAGCCCTGCACGCGGTGCCTGACACATAGTAGGTGCTCATTAAATGTGGACTATCTTTACCTGAGCTACTCTACAGTGTACCAGGAGTCACTGAGGGGCCGGAAGGCCTGAACAATGCTCCAGCTTCAAATTCGGACTTTTGGGACGTGCATATCAGGGTAGGCACCCCTCTGAACAGTTCTAAGGCCAGCACGCAGATTTATCCCAGTTTGGGTATAGAGAGGCAGGGGTGGGGGTGGGTTCCTTTACTCTCCTTCTTCTCACCACCATCAGTGATCTTCATCTGCCCTCATACCCACCCAGCATCTCATCCTGAAAGGCACCCACTGCACCCAGTTTCATAAAGACAGTTATCAAAGAAAAAGTGATTGAGGCAGAAAAAAAAGGTGAGCCATCAGGGATAATGAAACAGATTGGTGATTCTCAAATTCCTTTTTTCTCAATAAGCTCCCTGGCAGTCTCTCTCCCTCTCTCCCTTTCTCTCTCTCTGGCTTCAGATTCTCCTCTTTGTGCCTCACAGCCAGGTTTTAAGTGAATGATGTAAAGCCGAAGATTTATGGAACATCCACAATGCTCCTGCCCCTGGCTCCTGCCCTCTGCCTCACCTCTCTCCTCCCCAGACAGAACCTTCAGCTCTTCTGAAAGAAGACCCCTTTCAATGCTTCCTCAATTACATTATCCTTCTCTAGGGAATCTACTGGTGAAATAAGGAGGACCCTCAGTATTTCCTGACCACGTTTTGTAAAACACAGAGCCCCCTAATCCCCATTCATCAGGGCTGTTTTTTTTTCCTCCACCGCTCTGGTTCCTAAGAGGTGGGAGGGGGGTGGGGAGTGCAGGCTGAGGGGTGAATGGTGAAGAAAAGGCGGGCAGTGGCAGAAGCTGACCCTCCCCAGCAGTGGGGCTTCTTACAGACGGATTGGCAGCTCCAAGCCAGCCAGGCAGGCTGTAGGGAAGGCACCCAGGGGATGCCCTAAATGTGACCTCATGCCCATGGTTGGGTCAGCCAAGGCTGCACATGGCCCCTTTTGCTGCAAATCAAGGAAGTGAGAGCAGGAAGATAAACCCAACCCTCCCCCCACCCTCCCTTGCAGCTTCTGGATCAGACCTTTCCAATTCTTAATGGCAGAGAAAAGCCATCTTGCTGGGGGGCCTGGGAACTTTAATTTGAGAGGGAACGCCAGTACTTATAATGAACTTACATTACAGGTGCTTTTATTTTCAATCACTAAATCTTGCTGACTCCCCCACACTCCCAGCAGCAGGGAAAGCATGATTTAAGAATTTAAGAGCAGTCCCCTTGGGGTAGGGTGGCAGGGAAATGGGGGGGATGGTACATGCCTACAGAAATAGCTGTTCAGCTATGAGATCTAGGAGTAGGATGGCCACAGGGCATAGGGAAGGGTGATTTTGTATTTAAGAGGGCATGATAGAAAGGACGGAATGTGGAGGGGTGCGGAGAAGAAAGAGGTCAAAGGGGAACAAGAGAATTAAAGTACCTAAAAGACAAAGATGACAAGGAAGAAAGGAAGAGAGGGCCGAGAAATGCAGGAGGAGAATGAGAGAAGAGGTTGCTGCCCAGGCACCGCTGAGAAGAGAGAGAGACCTATTCAGGGAGCCTCTGCCACTTGGCCATTGTGGGATTCCAGAAGGGACTCATTAGGGCCTGTCACATGGGCTGCATTGTCTCCAGACAACAGTTCTGCCAGACAATCCCAGCAAAGTCTGTGCCGCCAGGGCAGCTGTCCGTCTGCTGGGCTCAGGCTCCTGGGGCTGTGTGGGGAGCTGCTCCCCGAATTGTCTCAGTTACCAAATGACAGCCCCAAAAGCAGTTACCAAAGCAGCCCCCTTGCCCTCGGCTGACATGGCACTCAATTCCAGAGCCTGCAGCCTCCTTGGGGTGCGGTCTGTTAAAACTGTGCACACAGAACCGATTTCATTTGTGTAGACCCTCGTATCTCTGCACCTCAGAGTATAGAAATTAAATCCAGTGTATATTAGTGGAAAGACTTTATGGACACTTGCTGCAAAGGTTTCCAAGATGAGTGAGACACAGGTCACCCCTGAGTAACTTACTGCCTCCAGTGGAGGAGAGGAGTTATCTCTCAGATTGCTGCCTACAGCACCCCACCAGAACCTGTCACAGTGGCAGAACCGCCACAGGAAGCTTCCTCTGCACCTCAGGGGACAAGGGGAAATTGATGCATCAGGGACCACCTGCACAGAGAGTGGCAGCCACCATTCTCAAGCATGCTATGCTTCAGGCTGTGGAAAGCACCAAGTGTGGGTCAAAGGGAGGGTCGGGTCATTTGCCCACTTGGGGATCCAATCACAGAATCTTAGGAGCTAGAACGTGCCTCTAGAATCACCTATTAGTTCCCGGTTTCTGGAATCTGTCTCCCTCTGTGATGAAGCTTTCAATAGTCTGCAATGAAATGAGAACACTAAGATCACGTAATGGACTTTTCCATATTTCTCTAAAGGACTCTCCTTAGTATTCCAAGATTGTGTCTCTTCTACTTTTTTTTAGTATTGAAATGTGCTTTCTTTTTAAGGTGAGAGTAGATGGTGATGCTTCAAAAACATTCTTATTTGGCAATATAAAGAATTTTCATAAACTTTTAATCAATTGGACCCATCCAAAGTTTAGGAATCATTTGCTCAAATCCAACCCCTTTCTCAGGTAGATAATGTGAGGAAGGAGCCCACCGACCCAATCAAAGGAGCGACATGAAGACTCAGAGCACAGTGAGGAGAGGCTGTAATCAATATTCTTGCAAGAGCGGATGCCTGATGGACAGGCACACTCAGGGCAGTTACAGCAGACAATTTATCTCCTAGCATGCCAGTCCCTCCTCTGGTTCCTCATTGGCCGAGCACTACAGAGGTTACAGCCTCACCCGGAAGTCGTCTATGCCCATGTAAGGCAAAAAATAGTCTGATTGGAATAAATGTAAATTCCCTGAGGTGATGCAGAGACTTTCAGTCCCTCCTTTGTTCTTTGGCCCATGCTCATTGCAAAGCCCTCAAAAAATAAGTAAGCCCTCGAAATGGAGAGCTGAAGAACCAGGAAGTGAAGTGTTTAAAAGTTTGGGACTCTGTTGTGGCGGGGTGGGGGAAGGGGGAAGTTTTGTAGATATTTCCAATAGGTTGTAGACCTACTGTTAATTAGATAGCACAGCTTTTATTTGGTATTTCTGAAAATGAATCATCTCCCTTACTTCTCACAGGTAAGGAAACTGAGGTCCAACAAGCTCAAAAGTCTTCTCTAAGGTCATGGGGCAGGTTAGCAGCCTCTGCCATGCAGGCCTGTTTTCATCATGTTCCCCATTGTAAGGGATTTTGTGCAATGTAGCCTGTGGCATATGTGATGAACACTGCGTGGTCCCAGAAGTGCGATGGCCTCCTTCTGCCGAATCTTCCCCTCTTGTCTTTGGGTTTGTTAGTCGTTCTCTTTTAACCAACTGCCACCAGCTCTGGATCTCCTTTGTGTGGTTCACCTTGCATCTCCTTTCAAACAGGTCAGCTGCCCGGCACTCCCCTTCATGACCGCTAAGAGCTGGCTTCCTCCACAAAGTCACCCCTAAAGAGCAGAGATGAAACTCATACTCCGCAACGCTCCCAGGTCCGACCTGCATTAGATGTGCTTTGTGCCACAGTCACTGGCTCATAAATTCGGTATTTATCTGGCTTAGCTTTGTGCTCACCTGATCTAAATTAAACTTCCTGAGGGAAAAAAATGTTTCTTCTCTTTGTTCTAACTCTCCACCCCTTTGGGCCTATTGTCTCTAACAATGCAATGCACCCTGTTCTGAGTTCCAGAAAGGTCAGGTGGATTGAGTAATAGGGCAGATTGGAACTGGGAAGAGAGGGAGGAGAGGAGAAGTGGATTGTGCAGGGAAGGGTGCTTGAAGCAAAGCTTGAGGTGAAAGAGGAAATCCTAGTCCTAGCAAACTTCAGAGCTTAAAGCGGCTCCATGTGCAGTCCCAGGAAAGGGTTGCATTGGGAAGGACCTAGCTTCTGACACTTCTGAACACGGAGGAGGGAATTTGAAGCCCCCAGAAGGTCAGAGAAAGGCTGGTAGAGAATGGGGAAGGCTCTTTCGTATTCTGGAGCCTGCCCAGCTTCCTCTACTACTGAACTGGGGAGTGGATTTATCTAGCTCCTATGCAAAAACAATGATCGGGCTCCTCCTCACTGGGCATTATTCTGTCTGGGATGGGTGGTGGTGGGGAACCCAGGACTGTTTTGTGTTTACCAAAAGGAGGGCGAGGCTCAGACTAAAACAGAAGTTACATTTTGCCCTGGGGGCAAAAAAACAAAAGTAAAAAAGCGGAGCAAAGAGCAACGCCCCACTCTGAGGCCTCATTCCCGCTCAGCTTAAAGGGCTCTCAGCCCAGTTTGCAGATCAATGAGGACTGAATAGATCATTCAGCTTGAAATGGGGCCCATTCAGGCCTTTGTGCTGTGGCCAGGGTTACCGCCCTTCTCCACTGACAGATTCTGCTAGAAGCGGGCCATACTGTCTTCTGGAATAACAGTGTTCAGAGAGAGAAGGAGGAGAGAACACTCATTGCAGAAGCAAGTGTTAGTTACATTAGTAGAGAATTTCATTATGGAGGAGCTTAAGAGCAGTGATCTGGTCAGATGCCAGGGCTCGAAGCTTGTTTGGTACTTTACCTGAGGCTGAGAAAGTGTCAATTGTCCAAATTAAAGAATATGAAGGAAGTGTCCCCGCCCTCATTGCCTCCTGGCCAGTAAGTCCTATTCAGGACAACTTGTTTATCCTGGGTTTTGTACTAAAGGACAGTAGTCTGGATTTACAGAAATAAAAACCAAATTTTTTACATACCAGTACCCATTAGGTAACAAGATATGATGGATTTTGGAATCAGGCAGGCGTTGGCTCAAATACTGAAGTTAGGGAATTTGGTCAAGGTCACTGCTATGATTTAGCTTCGTAAGCTTGGACAGTTGCCTAGTCTCTTTGAGACTCAGCTTCCACATCTGTTGAGTGGAGATAAAGAATAATATTACAGCTGGAGCTAATGCAAGACATTACATAACCAGCCACATGAAAGACCTGGTGCTTAGTAGGTTCTCAGAGCTGCTTGCTCCTTCCTGTTTCCTGCTATCTACCGGGCTATAACCAGACTTCTGGGAGGGGCACCTAAAGAGGTACTTAATTCTCTCATTTCAAAAGCTGTATCCTCCTGGTCACTGTGTCTTGTCCCCAGGCAGCTGAGCGAACGCTGTCATCATTAGAACTCATTTGTCCAGCCACTAATCTGTTTAGATGTGGCTTGACTTTCTGGAAAGACAAGAGAATCAGAATCTAGAAAACAGGCTCTGGTATTGGTCCACCCCTTACTAGTTACCTGGTCTCAGAGACATCATGGACTCTCTGGATAGGAAGGGACCATCAGTGTCCTGTCCTCCCACCACACATCTGAAGCTTGACACTCCCTACACCTTCCCTCCCCTACCATCTCTCATGACGTGGTTGTCCAACTTCTACAGGGACGACTAACAACACTCAAGTTACAGATCTTGCTGTATCTTTAGACAATTCAGGTGAAGTTCTCACAAAACTGACAATGTTTTCTTTCTCTGTTCAAGTGAAATTTGTCTTCTTGATGTTTTTTCCAATTCATCATAGTTCTATTGCTTAGGGCCATGAAGAAAAATGGACTCCCTCTCCCCTCCATGACGGTCTTCTTTTATTAAAGATAATGATCACATCTACCTGAGTTTTCTCATCTCTGGCCCCACATACTGTCTTTGTTTTTTCCTTGTCATTCCTGTTCTCCTCCTCTGAGCTCCCCCAAATATGAGTTCCCTTAAGTCTGGGATAGTTGTTCCTGACTTAAAAGATTGCAGTGAGGGTTTAACAATGAAAGGTGTCCTTAGATTCAGAATGTGCTCAATTAATATTTGGTGATGAACAAGTAGGTGGAATGAGTATGCGGAAGCACTGCGTGAACCATAATATGTTCACAGTGCTAGTCAGCTTGGGCGGCCGTAACAAAGTATCACAGACTGAGTTTAAGACACAGAAGTTAATTTTTTTCACAAGTCTGGAGGCTGGAAGTCCAAGGTCAAAGTGCTGGCAGATCTAGTTTCTTCTGAGGCCTCTCTTCTTGGCTTGTAGATGGCCACCGTCTTGCTGTGTCCTCACATGGTCAGCTGTTGGTCTGTGTTATCTGTGTCCTAATCTCTACTTATAAGGACACCAGTCATATTGGGCGAGGGCCTACCCTATAGATTTCATTTTAATTTGCTTACCTTTTTAAAGGCCTTATCTCCAAATATGGTTACATTTTGAGGTATTGGGAGTTAGGGCTTCAACACATGAATTTGGGGGGAGCACAGTTCAGCCCATAACACTCATCAATGTATTGTTAGCAACTTTATTTGTTGTGGTACTTTTCAGAGATGGTATTTGTGTGCTTTGGGGGAGAGTGGTGGAGTCCTTTGCATATGAGAAATGAGATATTTGAGGCCCATTTTAAAAAATATATATATTTGAATAAGTAATATATTCACATGTTTCAAAATTCAAAAAGTCACAGAAAAGGAAACACAAATGGACATGAAACATAAGAAGATGCTCTCAATGTCACTAGTAACCAGAGAAATGTAGATTAAGCTCATAATGTCACAACACCTTACACCCACTAGATTGGCAAACAATTCAGTCTATTAATACCAAGTGTTGGTGAGAAGGCAGAGAAACAAAATCCCTTCATGTGGCTGGTGGGAATGTAAATCTGGAAACCATTTGGCAAACGGTCATTGAGCTGAGGGTATATCTACCCACTGGCCCAGCAGTACCACTATGGGAATCAAACTCTAGAGAATCTTGCACACGTGTGCCAAGAGGCAGGCCTAAGACAGTTCATAGCAGCAAAACTGGGCAATAGCCTGGTGTCTAATGCCGGGGAAAATGGATACATAAAGCGGGTGTATCACTCAGTGGAATGCTAAGTAAGGATGAAAATGCACGAATGAATGTTGTGAGCATCAGCATGGATGAGGTTTGACTATGGTGAGGGAAATTAGCTAGTCACAGAAAAATACACACAGTGTGACATTATTTTATAAAATCGAAAACGAGTACAGTGAAATAATGTATCACCTTGGGATCGTGCTTTTGTGATTGCCTCTAAAGACAAACAAGACTGAGGGCAGAAGGATGGTGGCTGCTTCTGCGGACTCAGGCAGGACGTGCAGAAGTCTCAACACTATTGGCAATGTTCCGTTTCCTATGATAGATGGTGGGTCCACAGGGCAGAATTAGTTATTATTCTATCTCACTAGATAGATTCATTTCAGATATTTTTTGTATATATGAAATAATTCATGATAAAAAAGCTCTCAAAGTTCAAAAGGTAGGGGCGCCTGGGTGGCGCAGTCGGTTAAGCGTCCGACTTCAGCCAGGTCACGATCTCGCGGTCCGTGAGTTCGAGCCCCGCGTCAGGCTCTGGGCTGATGGCTCGGAGCCTGGAGCCTGTTTCCGATTCTGTGTCTCCCTCTCTCTCTGCCCCTCCCCCGTTCATGCTATGTCTCTCTCTGTCCCAAAAATAAATAAAAAATGTTGAAAAAAAAAATTAAAAAAAAAAAGTTCAAAAGGTAGAAAAAGGTATATAATGAGAGTCTTTCTCCAAGGCAACTAATATTTTCAGATTTTGGTGCATCATTGAGAGATCGTGTATGCTTACAGATATGATTTGTACTTACATCATTCAGAGGTGAGTTACATTTGACAGCAAAACATGCGTGCATGTGTGTGTATGTGTGTGTTCTAGTTCCCCTCCTTTTTATAGAAGTGGTAACACTTCTGCAAGCTCCCTTTAAACAATGCTATCATTAGATGGTAAAGGTCATGGTAAGTAGAAAGTCTGAGAAAGAAAAAGATGGATTGTCTGTTGGCCCAAAAGTTTGGATTTAAAAATCAAAGACAGAGGGGCGCCTGGGTGGCTCAGTCAGTTAAGTGTCTGACTCTTGGTTTTGGCTCAGGTCATGATCCCACTGTTCAAGAGTTCCAGCCTTGTGTCAGGCTCTGCACTGACAGATTCTCTCTCTCCCTCTCTCCCTGCCCCTCCCCTGCTCGTGCACGCACGTGTGTGTGTGTGTGTGTGTGTGTGTGCTCTCTCTCTCAAAAATAAATAAACCTAAAAAAATAAACTACATTTAAAAATCAAAGGCAGAATTGCCAGTCACAAGTAAAGAGAATGTATGGATAGCAGAAGTTCAGCTTTGTAGCCAAGGCTGATGAGACATGGAACTTGGACCTGTTTAAATCACAGGGCAAAGAGTCCAGTAACCTCCTGATTGAATCAACAGAAGGGCGGGAGCAAGCAATTCTCCCTTCATGATAACAAGACCCCCTGGGTTATAAGTACCTTGGACAAACAACACAGATCGGAAGAAATAAGGAGAGGACAGGCTCGTGACCAAATAAAAGCAGGAGGCAAATACATCATGAGACAATAAAGTATCAACATGAAATATATGTCAAACGCATGACTGGAATTAGGGCAGACTGGCAAACAGGAACGAATGGGAAGCGTTCCTGCCCAGAAACCAGGAGAGGAGGCGAAAGCTTGGCCTAGCAGCTGGGAGTGGCAGACAAGGCTGAGTGCCCACTGAGGTGGAAGGTGGGTGAGGAACACCCAGGGAAGTACTGGGTTCAGACAGGGCCAACCCACGGAAGCTGCCAGTAGCTTAGTTGATCTGGGAAGACTTCCCAGAGGAGAGGCTTTCAGGAGCAGCTTGAATGAGGAGCGAAACAGGTTGGTGAACAGATTGAGGGCGGGGGTTTCAGGCACACTGCCGATCCACACTGGCAAAACTCCAAAGGAACACTTGGTTATCATCTTTCTGTTGTGTCTTTCACTCTTTTGTATTTCCTTAAAGATCCCAGAATCTGGCACGGGTGTTTGGTTATATGATAAGCTGTCAAGAGTGGGTGTGCACTCAAATGCAAATGGAGTCTGTTGGGACCAGTTCTTGGTGCTGGAGGTGAGATGTAGATGTTCAGCGCCCAGAACAATCGGCCCTGGCAGACACAAGCGGTGTGGCATGATGCACGAACCCTGGGTGGGGATCAGGAGCCGTGGGCTGCAACCTCGGTCAGATATCAACTTTTTCGGGGACTCTGGGAGGTCACAGAATCACACGCTCCAGCTTTTCTCAAGGACAAGAAGGGTATATTGGACTAAATGAGCTGTAGGACTCTGCCCAGTCTAAGCAACTCAGGAACTGACAGCCAAAAGAAGCCAAGTTTCCCAGTTCAACGGAACTGAATATCTCAACGGTCTCAAAGCTTACAGTGTAAACATCATTTGTAATAGTCGTGCCTGCCAAACACTTTGTGCGGATCCTTCCCATATATCATTGCCTCTGCACCTCATAATGACCCATGAGGCAGGTACGTATATAATTAGCCCCATTTTACAAATGGGGAAATTGAGAGCAGACTAACCTGTTCAAGGTCTCAGTGCTAGACCCCCAAGGCTCTCCCCTCCCTCCACTACCCCTACTGGAAGTGTTACCTGATGTTCAGAGCATGTCCCATACTGGCACTGGGACCAGAGCCTGAAGCCCTGATGCCAGATTCGCTCTCCCAGCCTCAACTTCAAGGTCATGCTGAGCCACTTTCAAACCTGAGCACCACATTGAGGGTATGTCTGCCTCACATGGCACACCCCTGCTGCACTTGGGCTGGGGCAAGGCACATGCCTTCCCTCCATAAAAATGTGCCCTGAGCTGGCACCCAGGTCCTGGAGCACCCATCCTCTGGGCTCCTGAAGCAGTGGCAGCAGCCTGCCTGGAAGCTTCTGGGCTCCAGTGTGAGGGGAGTATCCTTGCTTTTCTCTCAGCCTGGCTTCCTGTCTAGACATCTCGAATGGTCCACTGGATTTAGCATGCTGAGTGTGCCTGCCAGCCCTATCAAACCCACGCAGTTCAGTGCCCAGTGGCTGCCTCCCCCTCAGCAGGGCTGAGTCCCAGTCGGAGTGGCTGGAACCAAAGACAGAGGCTAAGAAATTGTACAATGAAGGCACCCAGGGGAGGATAAAGATGACAACACCCTTAGAGGCAGCTCAATATTCTAGAATTCTGTCCTTTTCAAAACCCACACAGGCACTCTCTTTCTTGCACACCTGAGGATGGATGGGTTGTCAAGGCAACTTCTCCCAGGTCCCAGCATCCACAGTCCCATCTGTCCCCATGGCCACTGAAGCTGGCTGTCCCTCAAATTGGCTCTGGGGAGACATGAGCAGAGACTAGTCTTCTGGAATTATCCAGTCCCAAGCCAAGGCTCTCTCCCTCTCAGACCCATCCTTGCTGAAGTTTGAATCTTCCACGTGAGTTGAAGCTGACAGCAACATTGGTGCCAGCACTAACGGGGACAAGGATGCCAGGGCTGGTTTCTGAACAGCCCACATGCTCCCCCCAAAGCATGGTTTTACTTGCCTTACCTGGCTCCTCAGTTGCCCTCAACACAGAGTCTTCATAGAGGAGGGCAGTGGAGGCGCCTCCCCCTCTTACCTGCCCAGGGGAAAGAAGTGGTTTCAGCTCTATGGACTCTGCTGTGATTCAGTGACTTGAAATCAGGTTGGGAGAAAAACATCAGATAAATCCTGATTGAGGGGCATTCTACAAAATACCTGACCAGCACTCCTCAAATCTGCTAAGGTCATAAAAAAAAAAAAAAAAAAAAAAAAAAGAAGGAAATTCTGAGAGACTCATGACTGAGAGGAGCTTAAAGAGACATTAATATGTCCGGGAGCCATGTGATAGGACAGGATATGTACTGGACTGGAGCCTGTTATTAACACTAATAAGATCTCAGATGCACAGAGTGCTCTTATGGTTTCAAAGCACAATTTTTTTTAATTAAAATTTTCTTTAGAGCAGTTTTAGATTTACAGAAAAAAAGCAAAGATAGGACAGAGAGTTTCTAGATACTGACACCTGGTTTCCCCTATTAGTAACATCTTACATTAGTGTGGTGTATTTGTG
>NW_026058253.1:0-812 GCF_023721935.1 Panthera uncia
CTTTCTTTTCTTTCTTTCTTTCTTTCTTTCTTTCTTTCTTTCTTTCTCTTTCCTTCCTTTCTCCCTTCATTCCTTCTTTCCTTCCTTCCTTCCTTCCCCCCTCCCTCCCTCCATTCCTCCTTCCTTCCTTCCCTTCCTCCATCCCTCCCTCCTTTCTTCCTTCTTTCTTTCCTTCCTTCCTTCCTTCCTTCCTTCCTTCCTTCCTTCCTTCCTTCCTTTTTTTTTTTTTTTCTTGAGAGGAAGTGCACGACTACAAGCGGGGGAGGGGCAGCAAGAGAGGGAGAGAGAGTATATTAAGCAAGCTTCATGCCCAGTGCGGATCCCGACTCGGGGCTCAGCCTCACAACCCTTCATTCAGGACCATGAGATCACCACCACCTGAGCCAGAATCAAGAGTTGAACGCTTAACTGACTGAGCCACTCAGGCATCCCGGGAATAGGATTTCTTATTGAGACTTTTAATAATAACCACACGACACATACCTGTCCATTTTCAACCATCTGTGTGGTTCCTCTTAGTGTTCAGTAAAAGAGAAGTTCATCTCCGCAATCCTGTTAGACAACTTCTGCCATCTTCTTTTTAAAAAAAAAAAAAACTGACTTCAATATTTTGGAGCAGTTTTAGGCTAACGGCAAAATTGAGCAGGAAGTACAGAGCTGCCATATACCTCCTGCCCCTACACACATGAACACCCTCCCCCTGCATCCACATCCCCTCCAGCCACCTCCCCCTCCAGCCACCTCCCCCACCATCCACCTCCCCCTCCAGCCACCTCCCCCTCCAGCCACCTCCCCCTCCAGCCACCTCCCCC
>NW_026058253.1:1212-47238 GCF_023721935.1 Panthera uncia
CCTCCCCCTCCACCCATATCCCCCCCAGCCATATCCCCCACTACCCACATCCCCCACCAGAGTGGTACATTTCTTACAGTGGGTGAATCTACACTGATAGATCAGAATCTGCCCAAATCTGTAGTTTACATTAGGTTTTGCTCTCGGTGTACATCTGTGGGTTTAGACAGTGTGTAATGACATGTCTACCACTGGTCAGAGTAGTTGCACTGCCCTGCACATCCTCCGCGATTGTCTGTTTTATTGCTCCCTCCTGTTAACCCATGGCAACCACTGAGCTTTGTACCGTCTTTATAATTTTGCCTTTTCCAGAATGTCATGTAGGTGGGCTGTCATCTTTAAATAGACATGGAGACTGATGCAGACAGGGGTATGGTGGCGCCGTGTGATGTCTCCGGAACCCAGGTCTTCGGACCCCTGGCTCCATACTCCCGCTGCAGGAATACCGTCTGTGACTCACCTCTGCTGTGATGCTCTCGCGGATAAAAGTAAAGCGACAGTTTCAGTGAATGGCAGAATTGCAGAGAATGTTCCAATTAAGCCGGAGGTCCCTATTCTTGACTCCCACCTCAGGGGAGCTGACAGATGGGAGCTTGAAAGCATTTTGAAACTCAGGCAAAAAAAAAAAAAAAAAAGACATTGTTTTAAAGATCAAACCTTAATCCTTAGGACAGCAAGCTTAAGGTAAATGTTCAGAAATTCCTCCTGGCTTTCTTATCAGCACTGAGTTGTAGCACGCCCAAGGGAAACAAGATTTTGATGAACCCAAGAGCGTGGTGTGAATACTCTTCAATTTTTGCCAATTATGTTAAAAAAAAATAATCTCAATTCCAGTCCAGTTAAAGAAGAAAACAGTGGAGGGGCATGTAGTGGAATGAACCACACCCAGTATCTGAGACTGATTGCCAAAGCCTCTCTGACTTCAACAGTGGAACTCAGGATGCTTTATTAGAATGAATGACAAAATGAAAAAAAAAAAAAAAGTTGCTTCCCCTGAATCTCTTCTCCCTAAGCTCCTTGACCTTGAGTGGTCACTTAGACTCACCGTAAAAGGACATGTCAGCAGTTCAGCAAGTAGGACCCTTAGACCTCTATTCTGGAATTGTTCGGGCTTGATTTCTAGAAAAGATGCTTTAATCCCCCATCAACCTCAGGAAAGCCAGGGTGAGTCCTGAGAGCACAGGGTTTGGAAGTGACAGTCTGCAGCTCTGGTTTGGTACATCGGTTGGTTTTGCACATGACCTCAGATGGTCACTTCACCGCTCTGGGCCTTTCTCTGTCTTCCCTTCTTTTTGACAGGAGGTGGCTGATTCTTCACACGAGATCTTCTCCAAGATGCCTGCATGGTCTAGGGATCAGTACCTCCTGTGGCCTTTCCTTGGACACAAGTTTAGAGTTTCATGAGACAGGGACAGAAGCTATGGCTGTCTTGACCTTCACGTTTTCTTGGGGACCAGGAGGAAGAAAGACCTCACTTCTGCGTGACTCCTTAGTGAGAGGGCCTTATCAGTGGCTCAAGACAGATAACCATTCCCCACTAGGACTTTGAATCCCACCCCCTCTCCAAATGCCTGGTTAGATATTGAATTAGGAATCATCAGGTCCCTATTCAAAGTCCTGGTCCCAGGGACCTCATTTACCTCTCTTCTTTAGTTTCTCCATCTACCACCTTGTACTGAAAAGGCACCTAAGAGCTGATCTAACTTCCATGAAGTTCACAGAGTTCTTGGGGTAAAGAGTTCCAGAAATAAAAATCATCATACCCCCAGGCAAAGAAGGAGAGCAGACATAGAGGACTAGTAGTCTTTTTTTTTTTTTTTTTTTTTTTTAGTTTTCATTATTTATTTATCTTTTTTATTAGGGAAAATCAGCTTTTACAAAGTAGAAATAATAGTTCCATGCCCCACCTTGTACCCATTATCCAGCTTTAGTAGTTAGTGCTCATGACTAGTCCGGTCTTAGCCATCTTCCCATCCATTCTCCTCCCACCAGGCTGCTTTGAAGACAATCTCACATGTCATATCGCTTCTTTTGAACTATTTCTAAGTGTGTGTGTTTCTAAAAATTAAGCATCCTCTTTTTTTCCTCATCTTTTATTTATTTTTTATTTTTTTAATATGAAATTTATTGTCAAATTGGTTTCCATGCAACACCCAGTGCTCGTCCCAACAGGGGCCCTCCTCAATACCCATCACGCCCCCTCTCCTCCTTCCCACCCCGTATTAACCCTCAGTTTGTTCTCAGTTTTCAAGAGTCTCTTATGGTTTGGCTCCCTCCCTCTCTAACCTTTTTTTTCTTCTTCCCCTCCCCCATGGACTTCTGTTAAGTTTCTCAGGATCCACCTAAGAGTGAACACATATGGTATCTGTCTTTCTCTGTATGACTTATTTCACTTGGCATAACACTCTCCAGTTCCATCCATGTTGCTACAAAAGGCCAGATTTCATTCTTTCTCATTGCCACATAGTATTCCATTGTGCATATAAACCACAATTTCTTTATCTATTCATCGGTTGATGGACATTTAGGCTCTTTCCATAATTTGGCTATTGTTGAAAGTGCTGCTATCAACATTGGGGTACAAGTGCCCCCATGCATCAGCACTCCCGTATCCCTTGGGTAAATTCCTAGCAGTGCTATTGCTGGGTCATAGGGTAGATCTATTTTTAATTTTTTGAGGCACCTCCACCCTGTTTTCCAGAGCGGCTGCACCAGTTTACATTCCCACCAACAGTGCAAGAAGGTTCCGAAAAACAAATAACCCAGTGAAGAAATGGGCAGAAAACGTGAATAGACACTTCTCTAAAGAAGACATCCAGATGGCCAACAGGCACATGAAAAGATGCTCGATGTCACTCCTCATCAAGGAAATACAAATCAAAACCACACTGAGATACCACCTCATGCCAATCAGTGGCTAAAATGAACAAATCAGGAGACTATAAGCATCCTCTTTTCTAAAAAACTTTATATACCTGGGGCGCTTGGGTGGCTCAGTCGGTTGAGCGTCTGACTTCGTCTCAGGTCATGAACTTACAGTGGGTGAGTTCGAGCCCCGTGTTGGGCTCTGTGCTGACAGCTCAGAGCCTAGAGCCCGCTTCAGATTCTGTGTCTCCCTCTCCCTCTGTCCCTCCCCTGCTCACACTCTTATCTCTCTGTCTCTCAAAAATAAAGACTAAAAAATTAAAAAAATATATTTACAATACCATATAAATTACTAGTGTTCAGATTCCCTGAATTATGTCATAAATCATTTTTTTTTGCAATTTGTTTGACTCAGAATTTTTTTCTTATGTTTGTATTTAAATTCCAGTTAGCATACAGTGCAATATTAACGTCAGGTATAAAATTTAGTGATTCAACATTTACACCCAACAGCCGGTGTTGATCAAGACAAGTGCACACCTTAATCCCCATCACCTATTTCCCCCATGCCCCCTCCCACCTTCCCTCTGGTGAACTCCAGTTTGTTCTCTATAGTTAGGATCCTGTTTCTTCGTTTGCCTCTCTCTGTCTCTCTCTCTTTTCCCCTATGCTCATTTGTTTTTTTAAATTCCACATGTGAGTGAAATAATATGGTATTCATCTTTCTCTGACTTATTTCACTTAGCATAATACCGTCTAGCTCCATCCACGTTGTTGCACGTGGCAAGATTTTCTTTTTGATGGCCGAGTAATATTCCATTGTATGTATGTAGCACATCTTTATCCACTCATCAGTTGGTGGGCATGTGGGCTGTTTCCATGATTGGGCTATTGTAGACGATGCTGTCATAAACATAGGGGCGCCTGTATCCTTTTGAATTAGCATTTTTGTATTCTTTGGGTAAATGCCCAGAAGTGCAATTGCTGGGTTGTAGGGTGGTTGTATTTTTAAATTTTCGAGGAGCCTCCATACTGTTTTCCAGCATGGCTGTACCAGTTTGCAGTCCCACCAGCAGCAGAAGAGGGTTCGCCTTTCTCTACCACCTCACCAACGCCTGTTGTGTCCTGTGTTTTTGATGTTAGCCGTTCTGCCAGATGTGAGGTGATGGCTCACTGTGCTTTTGATTTGCATTTCCCTGCTAATGAGTGATGTTGAGCATCTTTCCCTGTGTCTATTGGTCATTGAATCAGGATTTTTTTTCTTTTTCTTTTTCTTTTTTTTTTTTTTTTTTTTGCCTTGCAATGTATTTGTTGAAGAGAGTAGTTTATTGGTCTCGAGAGGGTTTTTCACAATCTAAATTCTTCAAATGGCATCTCTGTGGTGTCATTTGACATCTTCCTTTATCCTCTGTACTTCATGTAAGCTGATAATTAGATATAATAGATTAGACAAGAGCTGGGTTGGATTCTGGTCTGATTCTCTGTGTGCTTTTGTTTTTGTTTTTGTTTTGCCAGAATAATTCATATGTGGTTCTGTGTATTTTCATCACAAGGTACACATTGTCTGGTTATCTATTTACATATTAGCAACCATTAGTGAATTATCTAAATCCACTAATTCATCAGAGACTGCAAAATAGGGATATTCTATTATTTTCTCTTTTTCACTCACCGGACAACTTCTGTAAAGAGAAATTCCCCTTCGTCAACTGTTTTACTTTCCTGGAGTATCGTTCATATACTAATGGTGAGATAAATTAATTGTTAACTTTTTAAAAGTATTTTTATTTATTTTTGAGAGAGAGAGACAGAGAGAGAGAATATGAGCTGAGCAGGGGAGGGGCAGAGAGAGAGGGAGACACAGAACCCAAAGCAGGCTCCGGGCTCTGAGCTGTCAGCACAGAGCCTGACAAAGGGCTCGAACCCACAAACCGTGAGATCATGACCTGAGCCGAAGTCAGATGCTTAACTAACTGAGCCACCCAGGTACCCCTGTTCTTTCCTGGTTTTTAAAATCATTTTTTAAAAATAATAAGTAGGCTCCATTCTCCAAAGGTAACCAAGAAGTTTCTTTCCAAGTGTTTTTATAAATGAATGGAGTGAAACATACCAAATAAGTTTGAATACGTTTGAATGCTTTACAGTTACTATCTTTATCAATATTCCATAGTCCCATCTTTGGCCAGAGGAATCTTGTGTCCTTCTGACCTGACTCTTTGATGGCTTGCTTGCTTTCTGCTATGACAATGTGTTCCAGGATCCTCTTACACATTAACTGCTCCAGACTGAGAATCAGCCATTTTTCTGAGGAGCCCTGTGTCTTTTATGCGGAAACTGTATTTTGAGACACCAGTCAAGGTTCAGGGACCACTGGTTGCTTTCTTTAGCTCCTTGAGAGTCTGACATGTGATCATGCCCTGCTTTCCTCTCCATCCCCCTCACGGTGAACATTTGTGTTCTTTCCAGTCTTTTGCTGTTACAAATAGTGCTACACCAGATATTCTGTGCAAATATCTTTTGGTATCTCCTGGGATTGATTGCTGGAATGCGATTATTAGAGCAGAAGGCAAAGGCATACTCGTTTTGCTGGATGATACCCAACACCCCTTCATAGGTTTGCACCATGCACCATCTCCACCAGCAGTGACTGGCAGAGCCTGCTTCCCAACAGCCTTGCCAAGCTCAGTCCTTGGTCAGGCTTCCAGACTGTTGCCAATTTGTAAGTGACAGTGTGTTTTTAATTTAAGTTTCTCTCATGAAGTTGATACTTAAGTGCCACTTGCTTTTCTTTCTCCCCCAGTTTTATGGAGATATAATTGACATAACGCTGTACGAGTGTAAGGTGTGTGACGTAATGATCTGATCTATGTCCATATTCCAAAACGATCACCACGATAAGTTTAGTTAATATCCATCACCCCACACGGTTACCATTTTTTTCTTGTGTTGAGAACTTTTAAGATCTACTCTCTTAGCAACTTTCAGATATTTGAACTCTGGCTCGCATGCTGTGTGTGACATGACCTTCCCAGGACTTCCTTATTTTATATGCATTTCTTTATCTATGAACTACCTGATTATACTCTAGCCTATTTTGTATAAAATTGTTGGTCTTTTGTTTTTCTATTGACAGAACCCCTTTTTATATTAATGATATGAGCTCTTTGGGTTATAATTTGCATAATTTTCCCAATGTATTTGTCTTTCTACTTTGCTTGGGGTGTTTTTAAAGCACTGAAAACATTTTTATTTTTATGTAATCCAAGTTATCTATCAGTCTTTTCCCTGGTTTCGTCTGATTTGTCAGAGAAACAATTCTCTTAAGAAAATACGTATTTTTATGTGTAAATACCTCAGAATGGTATGTTTTAATTTTAAAACAGGATGTAGGGCCCGTTATTTAATGGTGATTGTGGCCATACGAATGTGTTTGTCTCATATTTATAAAACTTCTAGTTTAAGTACAGAATGCCACTTCGTAGGCCCATCCACAAAGCTACGAGAGTGCCCCGCTCATGCTTTCATCCGTCCATCCATTTATTTGTGGTTAAAAACATTGCTTCATTGAATACTTCCTGTGTCCTGGGCCTAGGCAGAGCAGTTCACAATTTATTATTTCTATTTATCTGTTAATCTGCTTTCATCAGTATAATGTCAAGAGGCATCAGCTACAACAAAAAGGGTCATCAGTTCAAATGTATATTTGTTAATTGCCTGTGTGTTAGATGTTACGAAAATGTATCTAGATGTTTTTAAGGGTGTTGTTTTTCTAGTTCGTTCTCTGCTGTCACACAACATGGTTTTATGTGTCTTATACTGCTGTGTCCTGTATCATCAGTCACTGGGTCATTCGTGAGCCCTAATGGTCATCCCTTGTCGCTGTCATTCAGCTTACTGGTAGGTTCTGCCTTTCACGGAAAACAGGACCTTATTACATAAATATTCAATCTCATAGCAAAAGACTCTTCCTCTGAGTAAGCTTGATGTGTTAAGTATTCAAACTACGTTGCATGCTTCGGAAAGTTTACGCAACTTCGTGGCTTCTGTGACAGAGCATACGCTGAGCCTATACAAGCTTTTGGACCTATGGCTTTAATTTTTAGCCCTGATGGAGAAAAACTGAGAGGTGAATCTTTAATGGGCAGGAGCTTTTAATATTTTGAATTTTTAAGGCCCGCCATTTTGTCTTTTTCATCAACACGTCCCACGATGCCCGTTGCATAGCGTTGGGCACAGAGAGGGGACCCATTCGTGCAGCCACAGGCATGGCTAGAGAAGATAGTTCAGTAGACGCTGATGCTCATCCTGGCTCCAGAATGACCCACAGGCTGATGCTTGACTTCTAGGGCCTGTGCTCATTTGTCCCTCAAGGGGACTGAGCATACAGCTCCACGGTCCAGGTGAGGAACAAGGACAATAGCACACAAGTAACCATTTATCCAGAGTCTGATGTAAACCAGGCTCCGCTCTACGGTAAGAGTTCCTTGCTACCCCAAGTGTGATCCTCAAACCAACAGCTCTGACATTGCCTTGGGGGCTTGCTAGAAGGGCCAAAGCTCGGGGGCTGGTCCCACATAGACCTGCCATATCAGAATCAGCGTTTTGACAAGATCCCTGGGTATTTGCTGTCCACGCGAAGTCAGAGAAGCATTCATCGGAGAACCAACTTGGGCATGACCCAGCAAATGTATTTCATTGTATACCTTTTTTGAAGTTTATTTTTTTATTTCTTAGAAAGCACGAGGTGGGGGTGTGGGGAGAGAGACAGAGAAAGAGAGAGAGAGAGAGAAAGAATCCCAATCCCGCTGCCAGCACAGAGCCTGATGCGGGCTCGACCCCATGAACCGTGAGATCATGACCTGAGCCAAAGTCAGATGCTTAACCAACTGAGCCACCCAGGCAACCCTCATCTTATAACTTTTAAATGAGGCCATTCTAGAGAGTCTATCTATTACTCAATTAGTCCTTGCCCTGAGCTGGGACTCTTGGCTAGAACGTGCCTCTAGCTTGGCAGGGTGTGTGTGGGTCTGTTCAGGGAGCCCGTGGGGCTGTCACAAGGGGAGCCCCTGGAGCGACTTCTGTCCTGGAGGCCCAGTGCTACCCCCAGGGCCACTGTGCAAAGCCCATCCTGCTTTGGCAGGGGTGGCGGGGGCTTGGGAGGGGATATTTGGGGAACCCTCCAGTGTGCGCCTCAGGTGTTCATTCTGAAGATATTTAACACTTTGGCACCACTGATCGTGCCAGTGTCCGAGTACCCGCTGAATCCCAGGTCCACGCTGGTAGTGGTTTTAGTACCTGGTCACACTGTCAGTGCCACAGGAAGACGAGATTCCCCCTTTTGACTCTAGCCTTGATTCTTTGGTCCCTCTCCTGGCTGAACAACTCGTGGTGTCCTGCTGGTTTTAATTTCCGCTGTCTGGGAAAAGACAGAGCCCCCTGTCTTCCATTCTTGCTAACATAGGCTGGGTGCCGTGCGGACACTTGGCATTAGGGCGGCATTTTACAGGAGGTCCCCGCTGACGGAGATGAAAAGAGGCACAGGGAAGGGCCCCAGCAGTCCTCACGGCCACGGGGAGGCCGCCAGCTCACGCTCTCTCCTGCAGGTGTTTGGCGCGTAGATCACTAGTAGGGTGCGGATCAACTCCGCAGGCACACTGCATTCATATTCCTGCCTTGCTCTGAAGCATTGCTCGAAGGTGCCATCGCACAGTAATGGCCAGATGCTCCAGAGTTTGGTTGTTACCACTAAGCAGACTTCAGACTGACCAGCACTTGGTTTTGAAGACGTGGCCAGCAAGCAGCCGGTGTAGGGACAGAAGCCATGTCTAGGTGGGTGCTTAGCAAGACCCAAGCATAGGGCTGACTTGGCCTCCGCTCAGAGGGTGGGTCAGGCAGGGTGCCCTCCCCTAGCGCTGCTCTGTCCTCCTAGTCTTTCCGATTCTCTCCGTGGGCCAGGCTGACACCCTGTTTGAGCTGAGATGCGATGTCCTGACACTAGGAAGTGGCCACTGGCAGATAGGGGGTAGACATGCCATCGGGATCACTGGCCATGGTATTGACGCTTCCCCATCGCCCTGGTCTCAGATACTCTGTCCTGTTGACGCACATCTCGAGTGCAGTCATGAGGCCACCGTTTCGGCAGTTATTTTAAATAACAGCAGTAACAGTAGTGACTTGTTAGTGCAAAGTGCTGTGCTGGGTGCTTTATGAACATGCCTCACGTCAGCCTACAGCACCCCTTCATGAGACAGCATGGCGGGGGGCCTGGGATGAGCCCCGGGTGAGACACGCTCCGGTTTTGGAAGCTCTTGCCTTCTGCCTCGGCTCCGTCTGCTCTCTGGGCTGGCTCTGGCTCCCACTTCCCTCTCATGCCTCCTTCCTCATCTCCAACTTCCTCTTCTCCCTTGGGGAGCCGCCCCTTCTGGCTCTGGATTCCAAGGGAATTTGGCCTGGCTCTCATAGCAAGTGGTCCACCAGGAAGGGAAAATCAGTGGTGGGTCCCCAGGCTTTCCATCAGCACCTCTGCAGGGGCCCCAGCCATTGCCTGCCGACCCCACACTGTGCCAGGAAGCAGGGAGCCAACCACCACGCCAGTTCTAAATATATTTTTTTAAGTTTATTTTTATTTTTGAGAGAGACAGAGACAGTGTGAGCAGGGGAGGGGCGAGAGAGAGAGAGAGGGAGAAAGGGAATCCCAAGCAGGCCCCATGCCATCAGCACAGAGCCCAACGCGGGGCTCGAACCCACAATACCGTGAGATCATGACCTGAGCCAAAACCAAGAGTCAGACACTTAACCGACTGAGCCACGCAGGCGCCCCCGACCGCACCAGTTTTTAAATCGGATGCTCTCCCTAACGTTTCCAACCTCCTGGGTAGAAGGAAAACCACCCAGCCATGCCCACGTAAGCACAGGGTTGTCAAGAAGCAACTCAACTGGAGAAGAAGAGAGAATTCCAGACCAGGAAAGCAAAATGAATGAGCAGCAAGACCCCTTTGGGGCTTAGGAATGGACGTGGGCACCAGTGTGGGAGACTGTCTGGACATCTCCAGACCCTGTGATAGAAGAAGGTGACTCACCTATTTCCTCCAGCGCATCCTGGTCTCAGAATGTTCCAGTTCTGGCACTTTTTAACCCATTTCCCCGTTTCTGTTAATGTTAGCCCACCCCATGCCCAGTCCTACAGAGAAGCAATTAGAAAGACAGATAACAGCCTTCTGTGGGGTTGGAAAGAACGCACATAATGGGAGCCACTCTTGGCCCCCAAACTTCCTGCGTCCCTCCTCCCAGCCTTCCGGTGAGCACCACCTCAGACGCTTCTTTCTGAGCGAGGGTACAGCAGCGGCTCAGCATCCCTGCCTCTGAAAACCACACACGGCCCTGAGGAGGATGAGGAAGACCAACCACACCTTGGAAGCAAGTGAATACGTGGGAAGGAGCGACCAGAGGACACGCGTGGTCAGAATCCTTGCCCCACCTGCGTCGTCTTCCTTTGTCCTGCCGCTCTCCAGGCCAAGCACCCCCATGAGCAGTTGCCAGGATGGTCCTTGTCAGAGAAGTCACAGACCAGCTCAGCCTCCTCCCGTTCCCTCCAGAATGATCCTGAGCACCACATTACAAATTCATTTCTTGCCTTATTTCCACCGAATTTCCACAGGACAGTTTCTTTTTTTTTTTTTTTTTTTTTAATTTTTTTTTTCAACGTTTTTTATTTATTTTTGGGACAGAGAGAGACAGAGCAGGAACGGGGGAGGGGCAGAGAGAGGGAGACACAGAATCGGAAACAGGCTCCAGGCTCCGAGCCATCAGCCCAGAGCCTGACGCGGGGCTCGAACCCACGGACCGCGAGATCGTGACCTGGCTGAAGTCGGACGCTTAACCGACTGCGCCACCCAGGCGCCCCGACAGGACAGTTTCTTGATGGAAACTTGACTTTTTTCCCTCAAATCTCCCCCTCTTTGGGCTCCCAAGCATGACCCTGGCAGGGGACAGAAGAAAACAAGGGAATGTTTTTTTAAAATCCAGATTTATCAAGGTCTCCGGTCAATGTGGTGTGGGTTCCTACCTGCTTTTCCAAATTCATCTCTCAGTGGGCCTCCCGCTCGATCCCTTCTGGTCACACCGTCTGCCTTGTCTTGCGTCCCCTGTAGCTGGAACTTTCTTCAACCAGTTCTCCAAAGCATGGCTTATTCTTCAGTTTCCAGCTCAATTTTCACATTCTCAAGGAGACCACCCCTGACACCCATGGACCTAGACATCACCCCACTGCCTCCTTTAACTTGCTCATCGTCTGGCTCCCCACTGAAATGTAAGCCCCAGGAGGGCAGAGACTTTAGCTGGTCAGAGATAAACACGGCCAGGCATTAGTTAAAACAGGTTTCTCTTTTTTAATGTTTATTTATTTTTTAGAGAAAGAGTGTGAGTGAGGGAGGGGCAGAGAGGAAGGGAGACACAGGATCTGAAACAGGCTCCAGACTCTGAGCTGTCAGCACAGAGCCTGATGCGGGGCTCGAACCCAGAAACAGTGAGATCATGACCTGAGCCGAAGTTGGACGCTTAACCAACTGAGCCACCCAAGCGCCCCAAATCAGGTTTTATTCAGTGACTGCTGACAGTAGCAGAAACTGCTGAGCTCCACTCAGATTTGTGCAGAGGTGATTGCGTGATTGAAAAGGAGAAGGAGGGGGTAGGGAGAGGGCATAGTAGAGTCAAGGAAGGGGAAAATTGCAAAAAGCAGGAAGGAGGGGCGTCAGCTTATACAAAACCAATCCAGGTTTGATAACTGGTACTTACCAAGTTAGGCTCCTACCCTCCCACAGAGGTTGGACAAGGTATCTTCAGGTGTTGGCTGGAACAGAGTCAGTTCTTCTGGAAGCCTTGAGTCTTCTCATATGGGCACTGGTCATCCCAGAGATGTAGGCTTGAGATGTTAGACACTGTGTTTGTGTTGGCTCAGGTCTTTATAGGCCAAGGTTGAGGCCTAACTGAGGGCTCAGAGGAGCCTGGCTAGAGTTTAGGTAAGAAGGGAATCTTCGTGGGGCACCTGGGTGGCTCAGTCGGTTAAGTGTCCGACTTCGGCTCAGGTCAGGATCTCACAGTTTGTGAGTTCGAGCCCCGCGTCAGGCTCTGTGCTGACAGCTCGGAGCCTGGAGCCTGCTTCGGATTCTGTGTCTCCCTCTCTCTCTGACCCTCCCCTACTCACACTCTGTCTCTGTCTGTCTCTCTCTCAAGAATAAATAAACATTTAAAAAATTAAACACGAAAAAAAAAAAAAGAAGGAAGGGAATCTTCATCAGTCCTTACCCACCAGTACGGTGCTTGGCACCTAGGAAGTGCTCAATTAGCATTTAATGAATCAGTGAACAAATGAGTGAATGAATAACAGGAGGGGGTGTGGGTAAAGGGGTAGGTGCAGAAGGGAGGGAGTAGCTCTCTCAGTCATGGAGGACCCTAGGGTGGAGGGTGACAGCTCAGCAGACCTTTAGGTTATAAAATCAGGCCACGTGCCTGCTGTGGCTCACCCACAGAGTCGGGCAGTCCCTGTACAATGAGTGTTTGCAGACATGCTTTGGAATCTTCATTGACCTTGACTCAATACCATTGATTTGAGGAGAAAGAAATTTCAAAAGAACCAGCATCAGGTTTTAATGTGAGCATGTTTGCAGCAATAACACATCTGTTGTGTTGAAAGACCAACCAGAAAAACAGAGGCAGCTGAACGGTGCCCACCTTTTTTATTCTTAACAAGATCAACTAGATTTATTCCTCTGATAAGCTATGCAGACTACGGCCATAATTAATAATGAGCTGTTAGAAATCCCTGCCAGGTCTTTCCTTCACCTGTGATATACTGTAAGTATAAATACAGGAAGATGTGTTGGCATATGGAAACCCACTTGAACTCCAGGGGCATTGGCGAGATGTTTAGTAGGTGATTAATCTGACAAATGTCAGCTCTGGCAGCTGAGTGGCTTAGAGAAGGAAAGGAACCATCAAGGAGAGCCATCGGTAGGTATTCAGATACGTTGATTAGCACCTTTTGCTGCTAACTAGGAAATTAGTTCTTGCGAAGATATTTCGCTCATTTCCATGTTGATTACCTGGATTATGTGTTTCTTTTCAAAGATGAAACTGTTCCGGGAAAACTGGGTTGGATGAGACAATAAGACCTTAATGACAGTGGCAGGCGCCAGTATCTTCACTGCTGTAGGGTTGGTCTTTATAGGAGGGGAGCAGGAACTCAGCATCCCCTGTTGGGCAAATATTTTGAAAAAAAAAACACCAGACACCCCAACTGTTCAGCCTTTTCAGAAAAAAAAAAAAAAAAGTCCTAAGAGGGAACAAAATAAGTATTCAGTGATTTGTTCAAGAAACACGTACTGATGCTAAAAGTTTGCCAAGTAGCAAGAATGGAAAGCTCAAACAGGCATACCTCGTTTTTTTGTGCCTTGCTTTATGGCTCTTTGCTGATACTGCGGTTTTTGTTTTTGTTTTTAACAAATTGAAATTTTGTGGCAAACCTGCATCGAGCAAGTCTCTAGGCACCCCTTTTCCAACGGCATTTGCGCGCTCCGTGCTGCTGTCACATTTGGGTAATTATCACGATATTTGAAGCTTTTTCATTATTATATTTGTTACGGTGGTCTCATCACCAATAATACCAAATATTGTTATATTTGATATGGTGGTCAGTGACTGGGACTCACTGAAAGCTCAGATGATGGTTAGCATTGTTTTTTTAGCAATAAAGTATTTTTAATTAACATAGGTACGTTTTTTAGACAGTACTTACCAGACTACACTTAATAGAGCACAGTGTATGTAGTGTGGACATAACTTTTATATGCACTGGGAAACCAAAAAATTCATCTGACTGCCTTTATTTGTGATCTTCTCTTTATTGCAGTGGTCTAGAACCACTGGAATACCTCCAAAGTATGCTTGTAATGACAGCGACTCCCACTGTATAGTATTGGGCTGGGGGAAGGGGGTCTGTGATCAATAAGTGTAAGAGACAGTGGGGTAAATCAGTTTCAGCAGGTTTTTGTTTTGTGTTGTTTTCATTCTTATTGTAGGTCTTCCCAGAGGCTCTCATAAGCTAAATGTATCTTGTGGATCTTCAAGGGGGGGGATATATGTTGTGGAACATTTCCCATTTCCTGTAGCCCCCACCCTAGTACCTAGTGTTCCATGAAACATACTTTGGGAACTACACATGCCAACCTAGGTTTTACATACACACAGTGTTGACGGAAGCATGAAAGACAGCAGCTCTGCCTTGGAGAATCAGGAAAGTCTTCTTAGAGAAGGGTGTATCCGATCTGGGTCTTGAAGTGAGGACCAAAGGGAGGGAGAAGTGGAAAGAGAGCATCTGCATTGTAAAGCTGGTTATAGAAGACAGGGACATGAGAGGTGGTTTGGAGGAGAGAGGTTGGGACACATTGAGTTTATCCTATTGATTCTCTGCAGCAGAATCACCAGGGATGCTCTTTAGGACTATAGGTACCCAGGCATGCCTCAGCCCCCAAGATTATTTAGTTGTTCTGAGGTGGGACTTCAGCATCTATATTTTCAAATAATCCTGTGAGCATCCAGGGTTGAGAACTCCCATTGTGGATGGTGGGGAGCAGTCAAGGGATTTAAATATAGGTCTTTCCCCCATCCTTCCTTTTTTCTCCCTGGGTACCAATTCTGGCCCAGCCTTTTATCTGCATTTCAGTGGGGAAATATCTTTTTCTTTCTTTTATCAAGAAATAATCAACACACATCACTGTAAAGTTTAAGGCTTACAGCATGATGGCTTAATTTACATATATTGTGAAATGATTACCACAGTAGGTTTAGCCAATATATCCATCTTCGCATACAGATACAATAAAAAAGAAGAAGAAAAAGAAGAAAGGGAAAAAATATCCTTTTGATGATAACTCTTAGATTTTTTCTTTCACAATTTTACTATATATCATTACAGCAGTGTTAGCTACAGTCTTCATGCTGTCCATTACATCCCTAGTACTTATTGATCTTATAACTGGAATTTTGTGCCTTTTTGACCAACTCTCTCCAGTCCCACCCACTCACCACCTTCCCTGCTGCTGCCTCTGATAACCACAAATCTGATCTCTTTTTCTATAAATTTGTCTGTAATTTTTTTTTTAGATTTTACATGTAAATGAGATCTCTGTCTTACTTATTTCACTTAGCATGATGCCTTTAGGGTCCGTCCATGTTGCTACAAATGGTAGGATTTCTTTGCTTTTTGATGGCTGAATAATATGTTTACATATGTGTGTGTGTGTGTAGAGTGTATGCGTTTGTGTGTGTGTGTGTGTGTGTGTGTGTGTGTGTGTGTGTGTGTGAGAGAGAGAGAGAGAATATTCCATCCACTGATGGACTAAGCAACATATTGTTGGATCTTGTTTTTTGTTTTTTTCATTTTTATTTGTTGTATCCATTCAGGCATTCTGTATCTTTTGATTGGAGAATTTAATCCATTTACATTTAAAGGAACTCTTGATAGGTAAGGACTTACTATTGCCATTTTGTTAATGTTTTCTAGATGTTTTGTAGTTCTGATTTTCCTTGTTTCTTAATCCTGGTTTTTTGTGTGTTTTGATATTTGACATCAGCATGCTTTAACTTTTTTATCATGTTCTTTTGTATAATTACTATAGAATTTTCCCTTATGGTTACCATGAGGGTTACATAGAATACTTTAAACTTATAGAACACTATTTTAAACTGATAACTTCAGTTCAGTAGAATTTGTAATCTTTGTACTTTTACTTCTCCCTCTCACATTTTAGGTTATTGCTGTTCCCAATTTACATGATTTTTTTATACTGTGTAACTTCGATTGTTGTAGAATGGTTAGTTTTACTTCATTTTTTTTAACTTTTAAACTAGAGTCGTAAATGAATTGTGTACTACTGATACCATATTGCTGAATGTAACTATGACTATGTATTTACCATTACCAGTGAGATTTACAGGTCTTTTACATTGTTAATTGAATTAGCATTCTTTTACTTCCACACAGAACTCCTTTAAGTATTCCTTGTCAGGCAAGTCTGGTAGTAATGAACGCCTTCATCTTTTATTTGTGAAAGTCTTTATCTCTCCTTTGTTTCTGAAGGACAGCTTTGCCACGTGTAGGGTTCTTGGTTAACGCTTGTTTTCTTTCAATATATTGAGTGTGTCATTCCATTCTCTCCTGGCCTGAAGAGTTTCTGTTGAGAAATCACTGTTAGTCTTATGGGGACTCCCTTGAATATAACCTCTCTCTCTTGCTACCCTTAAAACTCTTTGTCTTTGACTTTTGACAATTTAATTATATCTCTGTGTAGCCCGATTCAGGTTCAGCCTGTTTGGGATCCTTTGAACCTCATGGATATGGATGTCCATGTCTCTACCCAGGTTTGGGAAAATTTTAGCCATTATTGCTTTAAATATACTTTCTGACCCGTTCTCGTTTTCCTTCCTTCCTGGAATTCCCATAATGTGAATATTGTTTCTTTTCCATGTGTTCCATAATTCCCGTAGGCTTTCTTCACTTTTGCATTCTTTCCTCTTTTTGCTCTTCCAACTGGGTAATTTCCAATGTCCTATCCTCTGGGCCACTGATAGCTTCTTCTGCCTGGTCCAGTCTTTTTGAAATTCTATGGAATTCTTCAGTTACGGTATTTTTCAGCTCTCAGATTTCTGTGTGTTTCTTTGCTTATTTGTCTGTTGGTTGGTTGGTGGTTGCTATTTCCTCTTCAAACTTCTTATTTTGTTCGTGCCTTGTCTTCCTAATTCCATTCTGTTGTCTGTGTGTGTTTTCTTGCAGTTCACCAAGCTTCCTTAAGAAGATTATTCTGAATTCTTTGTCTGACAGTGCACGGTTGTCCTTTTTTTTTTTTTTAGGGTCAGTTGTTGGGGCTTTATTAGTTTCCTTTGGTGGTGCCATATTATAAAATCATATCAGATTTTGCATGACCTTTGATTCCTTACATTGGTAAATGTGCATTTGAGTAATGGGACTCCTCTTCTGGACTTTACAGGTTTGCTTTGGCACAGACAGATCTTCACTAATCAGCTCAGTTTAGGTTTCCGAGTGTTTCTGCTAGTGATGTCCGTGGGTGGGTAGGGTGTGCTGTATGTTCTGTTCTTAGGTGAGGCCAGTGTTGTGTTTGAGCTCTGAAGACAAGGATAAGGAGGTGAGGAGTGCCACTGACTGGATAGGACTACTGGTTTCTTTCACTGCCCAAGTGTTTCTGTAGCACGGGCTCCATGATTGCCCGGAATCTCTGGTCAGTCCTACTAAGTGGTTAGAACTGGGTCCTATATTCAGTAGAGGGTGTTATAAATTAGCCTGCCCATCCTGGGATGGCAACAGGCCAGGACCTGGGGCCTGTACATCTCATTCTTTGGGAACCTGCATCAGGCCAGAGTGTGCCCTGACCTCCCTGCTCAGATAAGGCCTCTGGGGTCACTCTGCCGATGGGGGAAACCACAGGCTGGGCTCTCTTTTCAAGGGCCACTGTATGTAGGGCTATTGAATGGGCTTCCCAGCTTCCCATATGCTCTGATTAGGTTCCCTGGTCAGATATGCTGAAGGCCTCATTCAGCAATGAACAGGGCTATGAATTAGATTCCCTGCCCACGCACTGCAGGAGACACAGCTATAAAGCTGGTAAAGCTCTTTGTTGTCTTAACTCAAGCTGACGCAAGCCCCAAGTTCTCTGGCCAAACAAGCCACTGGTTTTGTTCTGCAAACCGTCAGCCCTCCCCACCTGCCTCTCAGCTTGAGGGCCGGTGGGCCAGACAGCTTCTAGGAATTGTCTCCAGCCCTTCTGGTCAGATGGGGCCTGTAAACATTCTTCACGGTGGGTGGGGCTCTGTCTCAGCCTCCTTCTCTGGGTGGGAAGAGGAGGGGACACTCCAGGCTCCTCTTAATTTCCCAAACAGCCTTTCCAGTTGGGAGGGGCCAGGCGCTGCCCTCAGCTTTGGCTGTGAATAATCCCCCTGCCCGTACATAGCCCAGGAACATTCCATGCTAAGTACCGGCTTTGCTCGGGGGGCGGTCAGTTCTGCCTGGCCTCGTCTTGGCTGGAGTGCTCTGAGCCACACAGCCTCCAGAAGTTGTCACCAGCCCTCTGGTCAGATGGGGCCTGGAAGGCACTCTCCACAGCAGGTGGGGCTGAGACTCAGCCACTTTGCCTGGGCTTGGGCAAACTGAGCTCTAGGGCTGGCAAAACTCACTCGCGGATCTGGATCAGGCAGATGTGTATAGTGCCAAATTCCCTGGTCAGAGCGCATCTCCCACCTGATTCTGCAGAGGAACAAAGCCACTGCTTGGGATTACTGCTTGGTCTGAACTTAATCTGCCAAGATCTGTGTGCTGGTTGCATCAAGCCCCTCCCCCCTCCTCCATCACAGTCAGATTCCCAGTGATTGGGCCCCACCGATTGACCTGCAGTCCCCATGGTACAAGATCAGAGTACCAGCTTCTGAGAAGTGACCGATAGTACCGATGGGGGTTGATTTTTCCCACTGGGTTCCCGCTGGAGGAACCAGAGGCTCAGGGGAGACCTGTCTGCATGGTGTTGTGCTGGCCTCGGGGAGAGGCAACGTGGTCAATGTGTGGTCACTTCTCCTGCCCTTCTAACACAGTCTGCTTTAGTCTCTGGGGTGTAGGGGGGAATTCTTCAGCTTCACTTCCGTGTCTAAGATTCTCTCGGTGGTGTCTTATTCTTGAATAATTGTAAGTTGTTCTTCTGGTGAGGGGGAGTGAAGTCAGGAACAACCTGTGTCGCTGCCTTGGTGACATCAGAAATCCACTGGCCCTTTCTGAATGCCTTCCATCTGTTCTTGTGCCAGTGTTTGAACATCCCCCTCTGTGCCCTGCATCTTGGAAGCACTAGGGATCGGGCTGTAGACCAGACTCCTGTCCTGGAGCTGACTCAGAGTAGAAAGACCCAAGACTAAGCACATATGTACACAGCTGCCCATCTAGGGAAAGAGCAAATGCTACAGAAAGGGCCGAAGCTGACCACTCATGAGTGACCACCAGGACACTGACCTACCCCGGGGGGTGAGGGAGAAGTGACGCTGAGGATCAAAGGAGTAGGAGTAGAAAGGAACAGATAGGTCGGGAAGAAAGCATGTCCCAGCAGAGATGAAGGTGCCAAGGGAAGATGAGCATGTCTGCAGGGAGGAGGCAGGTGGGTGATGGGCACGGACCGGGGTCACCTGGACCTGGAGGGCTGACACTTTAGAAAGACTCCTCTCTCGGGGTGCCTGGGTGGCTCAGTCGGTTCGGCGTCCAACTCTTGATTTCGGCTCAGGTCACGATCTCACACTGCGTGGGTTCGAGCCCCGCGTTGGGCTCTGTGCTGACAGTGAGGAGCCGGCTTGGGATTCTCTCCCCCTTTCTCTCTGCCCCTCCCCCACCCACTCTCTCTGTCTCTCTCAAAATAAATAAATAAACTTTAAAAAGAAAGAGAAGAAAGAAAGGGAGGGAAGGGAAGGGAAGGAGGGAGGAAGGGAGGGAGACTCCTCTGATGGCAGCGAGAAAGGAAGAGAGAGGGTAGGACTTGATGCCCAAGTGGCTGGTTAAGAAACTCTAGCAATGGTTCTGGCCGGCACACACTGGAAAATGAATTGGAGTTCAATTAAAACAGACACAGAGAGACGAGAACATTTGAGAGAACGAGCAGCATTTAATGAAAAGCCGCATTAGGAGGAAGAATGTTTAAGCTACACTAGACCAGATTACCAATCTGCCCCACCGCCCACTGCCAGGCCCAGGGTGCTTAACACCTGATCGATAACAGATGGGTCACGTGTCAGAGTCTGAGGGCCACAGGAGCCTGTTAGGATTAAAGAAGTCTATTTTAGGGGATTCACCAATCCCCTGAGTGATACGAGCTCGGACTGGGTTGCTACAGTTGCTGAGCTGGGTGGTCTAGAATTTTATTGTCATCAATGTGTCATTAAATACACCCAGCTTGTGGTGTGATACGGCATGGCATGGGGGCTCCTACCATCTCCTTCCAGTTCCATGTGTCCTCCCCATTTCAAGTTCAGTGACAGCACATTGATGACTTGAAATCATCAGTATTTACACCAAAGCCATTGAAAAAATGCCACAACTCAGGACTGTTATTTTCAGAGCTGGTTTAGCACTTCTCAGGACATATAGTAAGTCATCTAGATTGTTCTATGTGTGGCCTTCAAGGATTTTAAGAAAGAGGTAGCTACAAGACTCTTTTTAAGACATTTCCTTGTATGCTTGGTTGCTCAAACCTCATCCTCCGTGGCTCTGATAAACCAGTTCCCTTGGGAAGCCTCCTGCTGGGTGACAGAGAAGTTGGTAGAAGGCACAAGTCCTACTGAGTTCGACTTCCAAGTTCTAGGTATCTTCGTGAAGGGGTGATGTTCTAATTCCAAGAAAAAACCAAAAACAGTGATTCTGCTGTAGAGAATCATGCACCATAGGAAAAGGGAGAGTGGGTCCCTATTATTTTTTTTTTCAGCATCTTCCTCGTTTTGGCACTTAGGGAAAATATACAGACAGAAGGGGAAAGTGTATAAAGTCTTGGATGAGGGTCGCCTAGGAGAACACTTATTGGAAATCTGTAGCAGCCCTTGTCTTAACTCTTACATCCCGGCCGTGTGGAAATACCCTCGATACCCAGCGACGTAGGCACCTTGTACTTTGCTGAGGGGCAGAGAGGACAGCATCAGCCGCCAGGCCAGCATCCGGCGGCCTCACCCAGACGACAGGTGAGCCGAGCATTTGGCCCCCGAGCCGGGTTGCTGCCATGCTGTGGAGTCCTGATTAATGCAGGGTCCCTCTTAATCCTCCCCGCCACCACGCAAGGAGGGTAGAGCAATGCCCGTTTCAGAGGCAGGAGCTGAAATGTTTAGGCAGAGAGCGTAATCATTGTCTGTAGTGATGTAATGGGCTCTGAGAACAAATATTGCAAGAATGTCAAATGTCAAAGGCCAAAGGCATCCATCGTATCAAGTAGGTGCGTTGAGCATTTGGTCTGAAAGGCTCTAAGCAGGCATTTGTAAAACCTGGCCAGTTTCCTTTTATAACATTTTTAGCATGTATTTGCTTAAGAAAAATCAGCCCCCCCCCCCCAAAAAAAAGAACAAGAGAAATAATTTTAAAAGTCATCTGCAGTGCCACCAAACACAACAGCTACTAATATTTTTGTGAAAACCCTCACTATTTAATAATAGATACCAACAGATATATGGGACTATAGTTCAGAAGGTTTTAAGGAGCATAGAGTTTTTTTTTTTAATCACAGCTTCATTGAAATGGAGTTAACGGACCACACAGTTCACCTGTGTAAAGAGTTCAACTCTGTTTTTTTTTTTTAGGATATTCACGGGGCTGTGCAACCATTGCCACGATTAATTTTAGAACATGCTTATCACCCCAAAAAGAAACTCCATATACGTTAGCAGTCCCCCTCCATTCTCCCTTCCCCTATTCCTCTGCCAGCCGCCAGTCTACGTTCTGTATCTATGGATTTGCCCTTTCTGGACATTTCATGGAAACGGGATCACACGAGATGTATCCTTTTGTGTCTGGCTTCTTCCACTCGGCATACTGTTTTCAGGGCTCATCAAACGTTTTATGGCTGAATAATATTCTCTTTGGTGGATATACCGTGTTGTCTGTATTCATTTATCAAGTCGACGGACGTTTGGGATACTTCCATTTGGGGCTATTGTGAATAATGCCACTGCGAACATTCATATACAGGTGTTTATAGGGATGTGTGTTTTTATTTCTCTTGGGTATAAACCTAGACGTAGAATTGCTCATATGGCAAGTCTATAAGTTAACCTTTTGAGGAACTGCCAGACCGCTTGCCAGAGTGACCGTACATTTTACAATTCCACCAGAAGTTACGAGTTTTTCTTCTCTCCACATCCTCCCCAACGCTTGTTATTGTCTGACATTTTGCTTCTAGCCATCCTAGTGGGTGTGTAGCATCTCACGGTGCTTTTGATTTGTCTGGTGTCTTTTGATGTTGTGTATCTTCTCATGGGCTTATCATAAATCTCATGGTTTGTGTATCTTCTTTGGAGGAATATCTATTCACGCCCTTTGCTCATTTTCCTGAAGACTTGATTATTTTAGAACAGTTTGGGTTTACAACAAAACTGGGAGGAAGGTACAGAGATTTCCTATACACTCCCTGGCCCCAAACATACATAGCCTCCACCATCGTCGACATTACTCACCAGAATGGTATACTTTGTACCAAGGATGAACCTACATTGACACAACATAATCCCCCAAAGTCCGTAGTTTACCTTAGGGTCCACACTTGGTGCTGTACATTCTGTGGCTTGAACAAATGTGTAATGACATCCATCCATCATTATATTTACTATACAGAGTGTTTTTGCTGCCCTAAAGATGCTCTGTGCTCTGCTTACTCACCTCCCCTCCCTTTCCCCCCACCCCTGGTAACCACTGATCCTTTTACAGTCTCCATAGTTTTGCCTTTTCCAGAATGTCCTGTATTTGTATGTCATACGGCCTTTTTAGACCAGCTTCGTTCACTTAATAATATGCATTTAAGGTTCCTCAATGCTTTTCATGGCTTGACAGCTTTTTTTTTTTTTAGCAGTAAACAATACTCCATAATACGGATGCACCACAAATTATTTATCTGTTCACCTCCTGACGGACATTTTGATGGTTCTAAGTTTCGGCAGTCGTGAAGAAACTGCCGTAAACATCCACGTGCGGATGTTTGTATGGACATAACTTTTCAGTTCCTTGGGGCAAGTACCAAAGAGCATGACTGCTGGATCACATGGCAAGAGTGTATTTCGTTTTGTAAAGAAACTGCCCAAATGCGTCCCAAAGTGGTTGTACCATTTTGCATTCCCACCAGCAATGAATGACAGGTCCTCTTGCCCTGTCTCTTCACCAGCATCTGCTGATATCTGTGTTCGGATTTGGCCATTCTGGGGGGGCGGGGGGGGGAGATGCTGTGGTATCTCACTGTCGTTTTCATTCCCGTTTCCCTGGTGATAGAGATGAGGAGCATCTTTTCATATGTGTCTTGGCCGTCTACGTATCTTCTCCAGTGAGGTGTCCGTGTGGTCTTTGGCCCGTTTTAAAATCACCTTCGCCCGGCTTTTAACTGGGGCCTTGTCCTTTTTATTACTGAGTTGTTAGAGTTCTTCCTATATTTTACGTAGAAATCCGTAATCATTTATATGATCTACAAATGTTTTCTCCCATTTTGTTTCTTGTGTTTCCACTTTCACCACTTTGTGGTGAGAAACAGACGAGTATGCTCTTTTTTGCCCGTGCCTACAGCCTTGGTGACAGGACTGTTGCAGAGCCTTGCTAGATGCCCTGATTCACCTTCCATCTCCTGCAAGACTCCACTCGGAGTTAGGAAGCACTCACATCGTCTTTCATGTCTTGAGATTGAGGAGTTTTTTGTGTGTTTGTTTTCCTCGAGGACAGCTTCCTTTCATAAAAAACAAGGAATCGCTTTAAAGGCACTGCAATTGTCCTGAATCTTGTCCAAAGTTTAAAATTCAAGTCCAAGAAGGAGTGGCCTCTTTATTTAACCTCCTGATGAGTCTCTGAAATGCAGGTGGGTCCCATCGATCGAAAATACTCTCGGCTTCGTAGCAGCCACGGCTGCGAGGCAGACCTTGTCATTTGGTCCTTGTGCATTTCTGGAGGTATATTTTGGTTGCTTCTCTTTGGTTCCCGGCATAGCCATAGTCTTTTGTTTCTCATCGTCGTCTTAGTTTTATTCTTCCCTGGCCCAAACTAAGGGTGATGCACTAGGTGATTTCCAGAACTCTTTCCACTCTGCAGAGTCTGTACTCTTAAGCGGTGTCCAGGCCCTCCTTCGCATGGGCCCAGAGTGTCCCCTAGAAGCCATGCCCAAAGTCTACTAGCAAGCAGGGAGTACTGTCACCCAAATGCAGAAGAGACCCTATGGCTGTGAATCGGCTGGGCCCATGGACTCTGAATCCCAGCGTGACTTGATTACTACTATTCAAATTCATACACAAGTTTCCTGCAAAGTCATATATCTAATTGAAGACCATTATGCTTACCTATATCATTTCTGGACAGGACTGTAGTTAAACATTTTGCAGTGAAAGTGATTTTTTTTTTTTTTAATTCTAGTATACGCTGACACCCAAGTGTACGTATTTGTTCATCTTCAGTTAGTTCCGAGGACCGTTTGTGGTTTATTTCCTCCATGCCATTAACAAATCAAATAATGCTCCAGGGGCCATGGATGAAGGGCGCCTTAAATTCTGCAGATATCACTGCTGGAAACAGATTTTCAAGCTACAGTTATCCTTCATGTCTCAGATATTTTAGGTTGTTACTGATCCCAAATTAGAATTCTGCTATCAATAGAGCATTTGATGCCGGTTCACTTTAAACAAGCAGTCAAGGTTAAAACAAAGATCGATGGGCTTGTCTTGTGAGTGTTGCCCATAAGCTAGGCTCCACACAGAGCCGCCCCCATGATTGGTCCCCTCCGCGGTGAGCAGGGAGTCCGAGACTTGAATGTATTTGATGGTATGTGTTTTTGTCTTCCGTTTTTATGTTTGTAGTTTTGCAGAAAGGGTAGGCTTCGAGTGGGGAGTAAGGTATAAAGAGGGGCCAAGTTTCAGGCAAGAAAAGAAAGCTGAGAGATGGGGGCGGGGTTGAGTCGTGTCACATTTTGTTCGTTTGAGTTTTCAGGAAGTGGGGAGAACATATCGGACCCAATAAATCCCTGCCAAGAAGTATTATATTATACTTTATTAATACAACATGTGGAATGGGTGCATAAAAACCCAGGGGTAAAAACTATGCCTAATCATTTCTAACAGTGTCCTGCCCTGAAGCTGGTAGCTGTGATTGATGTGCCAGAAAGCATGGAAGCTGTGCATCATGGGGCCCCTCTCTCTTGTTCCCACCGTCATGTCGGAGTGCAGGCCTCCCTCATGCACTGTAGCCCTCTGGGTTTCAAATACCTACCACCGTGAGGTGCCCGGGGGCACCACAGAGCCGACCAGGATGCAAGGAGATGACAGTCCTCCCGTCTAAGACGGATACCGACACAGTGGCCTTGTCACTGACGTACACTCAAGGGCAAGATCTAAAACTGTGTATGATGAGCAGGAGTGAAGAGATGAGGGAAAAGATTAGACAAGAGTCCCCTGAGGTTGGACCAAAGACAGAAGCATCCTGAGGGAGCAATCAGAAGGGGAGCCACCTGGCCCTTCACCAAGCCGACAGGGCGCCTCCCCCCACCCCCCCAGGTAGGCGAGCAGCGGAGGACTCTACCAACTCAAAGCTGTGGCTGTGCCTCCCTTCAGTCTTGCAGGAAGAAGCCAACACTGCTACTCACGCTCCCTTCCCTTTGTCTCATTACTCACATCTTCTGGAAATTTGCGCGGCACGGATATAAAAAGGATGTGAGAAACAAAACATTCAAAACACGGAAAACAGAACTACATGTTCCTTTTGATGTTGGAATGGATGCTTCTGTACCGGCCGAGCAACAATGGCCGTGAAAGCACGGATCTGACAGAGTTTTATATAAGAAGAATCGAAAAGTGTCTACGTATTTTCTACGTAGGCTCCACGCCCCGTGTAGAGCCCAGTGCGAGCCTTGAACTCACAGCCCTGACATCGAGACCTGAGCTGAGATCAAAAGTCGGTCGCTTAACCATCTGAGCCCCCCAGTTGCCCCAGAAACTGTCTAATCATTTTCAAAGAAAAAACAGTTGCAGCATTATTTTATATACTCTTGTACCCTAAGGCTTTTCCCATTTTGTTAGCATTGGTATCTGTTTTCTCTTTACAAGAGACACACCCTTTATTCTAAGGCGTCAGTATTGGTCTCAACCCCATTTACTATGGAACTGAACTTCTAAAAGTAGATAAACTTCTCTTTTAGAGAATTCTCAAGGAGAAAGTAAATGAATCACTATTTTTGTGGTAGTTAGGAAAAAAAAATGGTAGCCTATTTAATTTTTTTCAAATACATGTTATTTATATACACGTGTGTGTGTGTGTGTGTGTGTGTGTATATATATATATATATACACATATATATATAATGATATGGCCTACATATAAAACAAACACGTAATGTATGTAAAAATCACATTGAACATAAATGTACACCTTGTGTTTTCTCCTTAGCATTTCCCCTGTATTATTGAATGACTTGTTTTATCAGCTGCAGTATACCCTTTTGTGTAAATACATCAAACTTTCCCATTTCCCTGTTAATGAACCTTTAGGTTGTTTCTATTTTTTTACTTAACTCATATTAAAACTTAGATGGAGCATCACCTGGTGACTCAGTTGGTTGAGCGTCCAACTCTTGGTTTCGGCTCAGGCCACGATCTCAACGCTTCGTGGGTTCAAGCCCCACATCGGGCTCTGCACTGACAGCGCAGAGCCTGCTTGGGATTCTCTCTCTCCTTCTCTCTCTACCCCTCCCCCATTCATGCTGTCTCTGTCTCTCTCAAACAAATAAACTTAAAAAAAAAAAACACTTGATGGCCATTTTTGTCCATATGTCTATGTTCACATCAGATTATTTCTTGGGTAAATTCCTTAAAATGAAAATACTGGGTAAGAGGCCGTAAACATTTGTATTTTTTAGGAATTTTGATACATGTCGCCAGCTTTCAGAATGGGCATTTATGTGAAATTTCCAGAGATCATCATCTTAAAATCAAAATGAGGGTTGACGAAAAAATTCCAAGAACAGATTTTGACTAGATAATTTCAAAAGGTTCCCATCAAGCTGGAAAATGATTGCGGTGTTGATGTCCTTGGGAAAACCCAGACAAGCCTGGTTGTCTCACCAACAAGTGCCCTAGGCTTGTCACTCGGTGTCACACAGCCTCAGACACTCCCCTGGGGCACCAACAAGCCCATCTTTGTCAAAGGGCCAAGGAGCTAGGGTTGGGAGGTAGTTATAGAATCCACGAGACAGAAATATTCTGACACCAGGGAGGTAACTGTGGGGAACAAATCATGCATACATTTAATCCTCCAAAACCAACCAAGAGCTCTAGATAATTCTTGAGACTTGTCCCCTTGCCGATACTAGCTGGTCATTTGGGGAAAAGGCGGGACTCACTGCCTCGGTCAGGAACAGGGTGTATCTCCAGACTTCTGGCTCCTTCTTGCTTTTGTCCAAAATCTGTGGGACCTTCTCTTTCAGCCCTAAAGCAAAAAAACAGCCTTTGCTGGATTTTTGTTTGCTTTGGGGGGAAAAAAGTGAGGGGTATCTCTCATAATCTGATAAAATGGTGGAACATCTCTCCCTGTGGTCTGCCCCTACTTCACCTGAAGGATACAGTTCGTTGCAGGTTTAGATGCATATACCGCCCCCCCACCCCTGTGCCCACACATGCCCAGCGTAGGGCAACTAAGATCTTGTGCAAAACAAGGGAGGAGAAAAGGACCATCCTCAAGGCTTACTGTGGGGAAGACTCAGTGATTTCTTGGGGGAATTTTATAGTTTTTGGCCAGGGGAGTCATTTGGTAGCCCCTGACGTGCCAGAATGTTTCTTTCCTCTCACCCAGTGAGTTCACAGAGAGTTACAGCGGATTTGGTCAGCCGCGATCTGGGGTCTCTGTGTGTCACGCATGGAATGTCATCGGTCAGAGCTCAGCTTCGTTGTCACTGAGCAGGAAGCACACCCCTGGGAACAGGGAACAAGTGCTTAATTGAAGGTTTCCAGTGAAGTGATCGCTGAGAGTAAGTCTAGGGGACAGCTGGCACCAGGCCTGCTGTAGTCACACTCTGACCCCACCCTCTCCAAGATCCTGGCCTTGCTGGTCTCCGCCAGGGTCCCATCTTTCTCTGAATCCAGCCTGAGGTGGCAGAAGCCAGGGGCAGCACCTGGGGGCTTCTAATGCCAGCCGTTTGGCCAAGAGCCAAACCCATTGCTGTAAGCAGGTTGTTGGTTGGTCTGTTCTTTGGGGTAGGGGAGCAAAGTACACCAATGCGCAGATGCCCCCTTAGGGGCAAAATGAGCCTGAACCAAGACTTCAGGGAAGCCAGTCTAGCAGGGGAGAAGGCTTTTTGTTACTGGCATACCCCTTTCTGGTCAGGTCAGCAGAAGACACTTCCCAAGAGGTTCTGCTCGGCCAGGAGGACAGTGGGCCTGGATCCTAGTGTGTATGAGGCATGCTGGGTAGAGGAAGGAGAAGGCGAGGGTGCCATGTGGATGGGGAGGCGTAGAGAAGCCCCTGGGACTGGGAAAATGCGGGAAGTAGACCGTGTGTTCAGTAATTTTCAGGCATCCAGATGACACTCTATAAAACCCCTGTACCTTGGAAGCTTCTGGTGATTTGAGATTATACGGAGGGGCAGAGCTAGGCCAGGCATCAGGAGGGCCCAGCTGTTTCCCAGACCCATCCTAACTGGGGAATGAAGGACGATAGCCAGGCTCTCAAGAGAGGAAGGAAGCCTTGGGAATCAGGGTCTGTTTGAAGAATGGGGTACCCAGAGGTTGCCCACACAAAGGGGGTTGGTCCTGCCTGGAGCTCCTTTGGCAAATGGGCAGGACTTCCCTGATCCGTGAAGGGGCTCTTTCTAGGGCTAGTTCAGGAAGCTGATCCTGCCGGTACCTGCCCCCACAGACCTGCTGAATCTGCTTCTCTGGATTCAGCTCCTTGTCTATCTAAGCCATTGGTAAATTCCTGCTTCTTCCTGCCCTAATGATTTTGCTTTCTTTCATTCATTTATTCATTAATTAATTCATCCATTCATTCACCAGTGCTCATTGAGGCCCTGTTCCTGGGCAGGGTCCCTCACTCCCAGTGCTTACAGCCAGCAGGAAGCTGAGGCAGGTATACAGAAAACTCTAGGGCAAGGCAGAGGTTATCACTGCCTTCAAAGAAGTGCAAAGAGCTAAGTGACTCCAGAGGAGGCCCCGATCCCAGGACTTCTGAAACTCTATCTGCCCAACTTGGAGCCTCTTCTGTCCTTGGTGAACATGACCCCTGCCTGCTGATCCTGGCCTGTCCTGGGCTCAGGAACTAAAGAGTAGAGCAGGCGCCTTCCCGAACCAACACATCTTTCTCATTTTCAAGTCAGTCTGATGGCCAATCCCCTTGATTCACCCTTGGAAACGAACACCAGCCAAGGGAGTGCGCCTTTGGCCTTGACGAGGATCCGATGTAGGTCAGTATTCTAGTTCCTGCTCCACAGAGGAAGAAGAGCAGGGGAATCAGACAGGAGTCCAGCTGTGGTCGATGAATCATCCGGAACACAGCAAGCAGCTATTTCTGAACTAAATGGCATCAGATCTCTCTCTCCTCACCTTGAGTCCAGTGCCCTGGTCTCCAGGCACTTCCTCTGAGATGAAGCCAGTGGGGGGCAGAGAGCCCTGAGCAGGAGGGAGCTGGCCAAGCGTGGTTTTCTTGGCACCGCTGTTTCCATGCAGGCACAAAGGGATAGTCTGGGAGGTGGCTGAAGCCGACAGTTCTAGAAAACTCCAGAATTCTGGGTCCTGTGAATATGCTCTTGTTTGCTTCCTTCCTCCCTCCCCTTCCTTCAGAACTTCCTGTTTTGAGCACCTATTACGTAAGCCATACATGGTGCTTGGTACAAACCAGAGATGGCCCCTGCCCAGTAAAGAACCTAGTGGGAGAGACTGAAGGTAATGACTGATGCGTTCTGAGTGCTGCTCTTTACCAGGTACTCTTACGTGAACTTCACATGTATCCCTTTTTCTAATCTTCACAGCAGCACTGTAAGGTACCTGCTATTATTATCTCCATCTTAAGGATGATGTGTTGAGCGTGGAGCGATTAAACGACATGACCAGGTGAAACCATTGTGAAGCAGTGCCCCCTTTCCAGTGTCGGAAGGAATGTGTGGAAGCTGGCATGTTCATTTCCCAAAGTGGAAGAGAATGATCACTTCTTGAGTATCTTCTGGGGACCAGACATTGTGTACTCGTTCTATACTCATGGTCTGTGTTGGCACCAAAGTAGGTCTCTGAAGGTCCCAGGAAAGGGAGCCTCCCCCACCGCCAGCCCACCCAAGCCCACCCCAGGTGTCCCTTCTGGCCTGTCTGCTCTTCCAGGGAAGCTGCCCCTTCTCAGCTCCCATGATGCCACCATGCCATGGCCTGGTCTTGCAGAGGGCCACCCCATGGTGTCTTCCACTGGACTCAGGCTCCTGACCAGGATCCACAAAGGAAGTGACCAGACACCCTATTCCCATCTCTGTGCCTCTCTTTTTGTTCATCATGATCCTGACCCTGGGCTCAGAATGGCCACAAAGCTAGCTGTTGTCCAGTCACCGTGAAGCAATCACGGAGATGCTGCGAGGGGATGTGTCTGCAAAAGCAACCTTGACATTACTTTCTAGCAAAAGAGGAAAAATCCTAGTGGGGCCCTAATGAGTTCTGAGTTTATGCTGTTGATGCACAGTGCCAGAGAAGGGGCATGTGAGGATGACAAAAGCCACCCAGAGATCTGTCTAATGGTTCTTGATTCCCTGAACTTGCACTTGGAGTTATTGAAAAAGGTTATCAGTTATTCCTGCCAGATCAGGGGAATGAGCGGCCCAACGCATGGAGTTAATTTCTTTCGATCATTAGACCTTCTCGCCTGTTGGAAATACCAATGTGCGTTCCACTTTGAAAGCTTCTAATGCTGCAGACTGATTTATTTGGGTAAAACTCCATTTCTGGTTCTTGGAGCTACTTGAAGTGATTATTTTTAAACATGGGTAACCACAAAAATAATTTGTTATTCTTACTGTTTAATACTACAAAGGCCTCTGAAGCAGTGTTAATATTTCAGAGCAAATTAATTGAAGCGGTCTGTTTTCTGACTATTGAAAACCTTTGCTGGATTTTATATTTTTTATTATTTATTTTGAAGAGATTAAGTAAAGCTCTCTGCTTAAAAAGAATGTAATTTTAATAGTACTTTTCAAACCATATGCATTATGACCCAAGAGCAGATCATACTAAAGTCAACTTACTTGATCACAATCAGCATTTAAAAAAAATTTTTTTAATGTTTATTTGTTTTTGAGAGAGAGAGAGAGAGAGAGAGAGACAGAGAGAGAGAAGAAGACACAGAATCCGAAGCAGGCTCCAGGCTCTGAGCTATCAGCACAGGGCCTGACACGGGGCTTGAACCCACAAACCATGAGATCATGACCTGAGATGAAGTCAGACGCTTAACCGAGTGAGCCACCCAAGCACTCCACAGTCAGCGTTTTTTTTGCAATAAAAGAACAGAACAAAATATATGGAACAGAAGAATAGAATAGAATAGAATAGAATAGAATAGAAATAGAATAGAATAGAATAGAATAGAATAGAATAGAATAGAATAGAATAGAATAGGAGTGTTCATACACGGTAAGGGTAGTATTTTATTAAATATTCAGCTCAGTTATATATGTGTTTGTACATGTCAAGCATATTTTTACCAAGTTTTAAATTGGCATATGGTTTACAAACAGTAAAATTCATCCTTTCAGTGTAAACTTCTATGAATTTTTAAGAAATGTAGATTTCTCTCTGTCAAAAAAGTGAGAAACCGTTTAGAGGGAGAGTCTACTAACTGAAGTATTCATGAAAGATAATATTCTTTTAAGATTTTTGGAGGAAGTGACAACTATCCTATCTTGGAAGATAATTTCATACACCCCAAATTTTAAAGCCAAATGGCACCTTGGAAATTGTTCAGTTCATCGTTTTCAAAACCTTCTTTTTACAGTGACAACTGTTTTATAAACTGAATCTAACATGGACATAGAAAAGTAGAGTCGGTCTGCAGAGAGACCAGGAAAAACAGTCTGGAAACTACCAATGGGGGCTAACTGTTGTGTGCCCAAGTTAGGAAGCTGAGGCCAGAATAGGCTGAGTGGCCCCTCGAGGTTGGCCACTCTTCTTGCCAGAGCTGGTGCTCAAACTTGAGCTGTTGCTGGCTGTTATTCAGGGCATTTTCCATGTCTCTTGGGCTCAAGAGAGTCACAAGTATTACTTACCCCCACCAAGGGGATCACGTGCCTGTTTGGAATAGTGTGATGAGTCTGAAAATACATTCCAGTACAGAAGATTGAAATGGCCAGTGACCACCATGAACGGCAGATGCAGGAGTCAGTCCAGGAAGACCAGACCAGACTGTTTGGGCAACACGAGTTATTTAGGGAGGCCGGAGACTGAATATAGAGCTGGACCTGGGAGTCCAGTACCAGAAAGAAAAGTAGTAAGCCTCCAGAACTTGAGGAATCAGCCGGGTCCTTAGAGCTACGCACTTCCTTGATGATTCATCCCAAGGTTGCCTGCCCTTCTCTTCCTAAAGGGCCATGGCCAGGACCCCACATAGGGTTGCAATTTAAATAGAGCCTCTTGGGTGTACAAGAAACTGGCTGATTTGTCTTCTTTCTTACCTGAGACTCCTCCTTTCACTTCCTTACTCTGGTTCACAAGTGGGAAGTAGGGGTTAGGCTGGGAGGCTGTTGAAGGCAGGCCAGGGAGTATAAAACTCATACCCACGGTATGTAAGTTCTGCGTCATAGACTTGTTACTCTCTGTATCTGTTCAGTGAACTTACTCCATTGTTTGGACCATCGTACTAAGAACGCAAAGCCCACTGACTCTTATGAGCCTGCTGTACCAGAATGCCACAGATGGCCATTAAATATCCCATCTCCCCAACCTCAGCAATGAAAAGAGAAAACCAGGGCGTGGGGTTAGTGACAAAGAACATTCTTCTGTCACAGAGGACGGCATGTCATGTAAAGCTCAGGGAAATGCTGGGTTTGGTGAGCAAACCATTGACCATTTTTAGAAGATGACATTTATGAATATGACCTGGAAAAAGTCAACCCCCAGTCCCTCTTTCAGATAAATTCCTATAATATTAAGTTTAAGACCGGTAGGTACCCAGTGACATCGTTCAGTTATTAGCTCACACAAGCATCCTCCATAGAACAGGGTTAAATGAGCTAACCTCTTGCCTAGATATTATATATACAGGATTTGTTTCCATTGATACTTGGGGGATCATGTCTGTCTTTATTGAAAGAATTATTAGCATCCTTTTTTATGTAATTTGAGAATTGGGTTTTTAAGTGGGGGAGCTTGTGTGATTTTCTAGGTATCCCTGAGTTAGGTCATGGTAGCCTCACCCTAGCATAGGGTTTTAAATTGTTGGAATTCTCAAAATACCAGTGCGCTCACATACCAGCACACAGTTAATATTCTAGAATAATTTTATGTATGTAAGTTTGTAAATCTGCAGCCTCACCACACTCACTCCCCCCAGAAAAGTGTGCACTCAGGAGTGTCCGCTCTCACATGGTCAAGCCACAGGAACTCCTTTTTTAAAAAGGAGTAGAGGAAATATTTGGTGGGCGTTAAGATTTTTTTTGTTGAAACACAAGGCATGAGCTAATAGAGTATAGAAAATGAGAAACAGCATCCTGTTCCCAAAAATAAGAGGAGGAAGCTGAGATGAGATTTGGTACCGCATTTTTGATAAGCAGAAGTTGATAGACATGAGGAGGTGATGACCTCTCAGGTATCAGAAGGTCCTGGAGTATCCCGTAGGGGGAAAAGAAGGTTTAGGTATAACTACTTAATGAGTGAAGTTGACAGGAGTATTTAACAACACTTAATGAGTGCCTGAGTGTCTCAGTCAGTAGAGCGTCCAACTTCGGCTCAGGTCATGATCTCACGGTTTGTGAGTTTGAGCCCCGCATTGGGCTCGCTGCTGTCAGCATAGAGCCCCGCTTCGGACCCTCTGTTCCCCCTTTCTCTCTGCCTCTCCCAGACTCGCTCTGTCCAAAATAAATAAACAGAAAAAAAAACCAATACTTGATCATCTGTTTAACTTGTATAAGACATTGCAGTAAATAGGAAGATGCATAAAGAAACAGACAACTATTTATTGGGCACTTTCATTGTGAGCTGCCCAGTAGAATGAGTGTGGTGGACGGGCTAATTTTAAGTCTCAGGGGTATTTGCTTCGGCAGCAAGTAAAGCTAAAAATTGAAGTTCTGGGGAGACCAAGACTCCAGGAGGTGCAAAAGCATGATGAAATCTATTGAAACCATATTCAAGTGCAAGGAAATGAATTATGGATTACCTGATTAGTATCTCCTACCTGAATTAGAATAGTTAAGTGGAGTTTTTACATTTTACATCTCTAACAAGTGAATAGCATGGCAGGCTTTTCTGAGTACAATAGTAATTTGTTTAGACTGGAATATAAATCCCTGCTTGGCCAGTTTGCACACTCTATGACCTGGGACATTTTATATAAATCTCTCTTTGCCTCAGTTTCCCCATCTATAAAACAAGGTAACAGCAATCTCACAGAGCTCTTGTAAGTAAATAATAAAATGATTTCTCCAAAGCAAACTAACATGGTATTTGATACATAGTAAGTACTCAAAAAACAAGTAGTCATGTGATATTTGTTTTAGTTACTGTATATAATGTTGATTGATGAACTTAGTGAAACAACACATAAGAATATTATATTGCATATTTAAAAGGCCCTCTTTATATAACATGAAATTCTTTTGCTTTGGGCCTATTTATGCTTAATTTTTACAAAGAAGGGAACGAATAGCTTATTGACTTAGACTGTCCTCTCTAGGGGTCTTGAGACAAGTTCATGGAAGAGGCATATAATGTCGAGGCTACCACTAGAGGGCTCTGCAGAGACCCTATAATCCTTTTCCTTGGCTATAGTGATGAAGCAACCTTGAGAAACCATGGCCTTTCGCAGAGCCAGGGGCCATTCTGTCCATCGGGACTGTTCAAGAGGGCAAGGAATAACAAGATCCCTACAAGACCACTTGTAAGAACCACTTCTGCCAGGGACCCGAGGGTTTGCACGTGGATGGCACCAGAAACGACTGTTAGGAACCAGGCTAGGGTTGCCCTCTGCCTCTTACCACTCCACTGAGTTAGCCTTAGGGGGGACACGAGTTACATCGTATAGTAGAATATCAGCTTTGAGACAGGAAACCAAGCAGAGTTGGGAGGCTCTCAAACTCTGGGGAAGGACTTAACAATAACAAAACCCACCTTGAGTGACCACCGAATCTTCCGTTTCCCAGAGGAGGCTGGGACTCCGACGGGTACCTGGGCATGTGCGAGTGAGATGCCCATTAGGCCTCGTGGAGTTCTTGGGCTGTGCAAGCCCTGTGCATCCTACCTGTAGGGTGATGGCAGGGCACCTCGAATGATGCATTATCACTGCATAAACGTCCTGGGGACAGCCAATGATGCAGTAGGGATGTCATTGCTTTTTATCACACGTCATTGGCCAGTAGCTTACAGCTGGGTCTGAGTGGGAGCAGTGAGACCAGTGTGTGCAGAGGCAAATGTCAGACCGGCGGCAGCAGCATGAACCCGGGAGCTGGGCAGGGATAAAGTTTCTCCACTTCCCAGGGAGTTGGGACTCGCTGGACCCGGCCGGTGGGGCAGGAGCAGAAATCTCAAGCCTTCCTCTTGTTGCTGCTTTGCTCTATGGACTTTGCATCTTCTGCCCCCCCCCCCCACCCCAAATTGTCCCCCGAGGCCAGACAAGATAACGTGCCCCTAGACTCTTTCAAAGAAGTTCACACAAGCCGTTGGGGAAGCTTTGCTTCTTTCCTGACTTCTTCCTGTAAACCACAGCTCAGGACTCTGTGCAGGGAAGTCGGCTCTCAATTCAAAGTCAAACGCCTCGCATTTTAAAGTCGAGGCTAAGTTCTCCGGTGTCCCCTCCCGCGAGCCAGCGGGTGGTGGCAAAGGGCAGACCTGGGAGCTGATGGGCAGCCCCGCAGGAGGCCACAGCCGGGACAGGGCTGGGAGGGAGGGCCCGGGCTGCTGCTGCGGGGGGCCGGGCGTCCCAGGGCGGGGGGCGGAGCAGGTGAGCCCGTGGGGTGGGCGTGGGGAGCGCACTTGTACGTGACGTTGGAGTTTGCAGCAACCTCCAGGCAGGAGGCTGTGGGCGCGTGTGTGGAGTGGCTGCGCGGCCAGGGAAGATGTGCTCGGAGGGGCGGCCGCCGCAGTGAGCCGCGCGGCGACAGGAGCCCGGCCGGCAGCCCCGGGGGCAGGGCCTGAGCGGCCAGCCGCTCGCGCTCCTCCGCGGCGGAGGCCACCGGGACCGGACCCGAGAGGCGCGCCCCGGCCGGCCCCAGGATGTAGGCGATCGGCGGAGGCGCTCCTGCAGGCGGACGGCTCATCATGAAGAAGCACTCGGCCCGGGTGGCCCCGCTCAGCGCCTGCAACAGTCCGGTCCTTACCCTCACCAAAGTGGAAGGTAATGGCCCCGGGGCTGGAGGGGGGGGGGCATCCTGCTGGGGCTGCCTGGCCGTGGGTGCTGCCGCGCTCCCCAGGAAGCGTCGCCCGCAGTGCAGCGCCCCGATGCCTGATGCCTGCGGGGGGCGGGGGTGGCAGCTGGAGAGGTGGCTCCCGGGCGCGCCGGGCTGAGCTGCTGCGGGGTCTGCGGGGCTGTCCCCCTGCTGCCAGAACACAGGGCTGGCTCCTCCCTGCGTGGCCCCCAGTACATCTGGCAACAGCAGCGGGCAGCGGTGGCCTGAGCGCCTGCCTGTCCTGTCCTGAGGCACCTGCCAGCTGGGGCCGAGGAGGAAGGGGTCTCCCAGACACTAACCAGTGCTCTCCTTCACACCAACCCCCACCACCACACTGCACACACAGGCGCGCGCGCGCGCGCGCACACACACACACACACACACACACACACACACACTTGGAATACCCTGGGTTTGGAGTGTCACCCCCACCCCCACCCCCACCCCTAGGAAGACCAGAGGTATTGCTCAGCTGGTGGAGGAAGGAGATATGTATCTGCCGCAGCCCAAATCAGCCTTCCTGCCCCTGAAGCCTGCCAGCCCCCCAGCAGTGTGAGTGCCCAGCTCCCTGGGAACGGGCGGGCAAGCAGGTGAGAGAGAAGCCACCAGCAGCCTGTAAACAGGTCCTTTCCCCAACTCAGGGGAAAGACACACTTACTCAGACACAGCTGTTATCCTGCTGGAGTAAAGGGGACCTCCCTTTCTGATGCGGGGCAGGGAGGGGGGATGCAGAGAGAGACCAGGCTCCATCCTGAACTGCTTTAACGGGAGGTGGAATGACTGAGTCTTCCTAGAGCTGGCCAAGTTGGCCAGGCGAGGGCTGGGAGGGAGCCCCCGGCCAGTGGGGACAGGAAGGCAGACCCCTCGGTTCCAGGCCTTCATGTCTCCTGAGCTAACAGAGCCCGGTGCAACCAGTGTGTAAGAGAGAGCCCAGCTTCTACCTTGTCCCTGGGACTGCAGCCTGGAGCCCAGACCTCTGTATGATGGCCTCCAAGGACCTGTACCCCTCATGAGTCCTTGTTTGTCACAGTGAGAACCAATAAGAATGAGATGGAAACTTGGGGCGGTTGTGTACTCCACACGCAGCCCAGCCGGTCCACCGGGGTCGACCAGGAGCCATCCTGGTACCATTACCCCCCCATCGAACAGCTAAGGACTGTGAGACCCTGCAAGGCGGATTGACTTGTCCAAGACCCATAGCTAATGGGTGGTGAGACAGGAATGGACTTCTGGGCCCTCTGATCCCAAACCTGTGCTTTTCAGGACACGATTCTTCACGAACCTGCAACTCCTTACCATTTGCATCATTTTCTGTCTAAAAGAGGCTGATTTTATTTTTCCCCTTCGTGTAGCTGTCTCTTCCCCTTCCCCATCCCGATCTTAGGAGAGACATGGTATCTGTCATCTACACCTAAGTTTAGTGCATGTGCCGACTTTCCTAAGGGGTTCTGCATTTCCAGGCCTTCTCAGGGACACTGCCCAGGCGTGCGTGCAAGATGGGGGAGGGGAAGGATTGGAGGATGTGTATGTCCCATAGGGAAGCTGGACATGTCTGCCCACTCCTGGGGTCCTTGTGGGAAGTCACCCACCTCCACCTTTTAAGTACAGCAGGCTGGTGCTGTTTTCCAACAGCAGAGTGTCCCCCCCCCCCGCCCCGCCCCTGCCCCTGGCAATCCCCAGCCCATCGTGCAGGACAGGTCTGAGCTGCCCTCGGAGTCAGGCTGAATATGGACGGCGAGGTCACCCAGGCTGGGTGCCGTGACCCCAGAGGTGCTGCAGGAGGCAGGGAGGGACATGCCAGCCCCAGGTTCACCTTCAGGGAATAAAAATGGGGATACCCTCCTCCGTTGCCTTAGGTGTAACTGTCAGGTGAACTCTGAGCCTCCCGCCCACACTGACAACCTTAGCAAGCCATGGACTCGGTTTTTTAACCAACATTTGCCCATACGCGTCTGTAGCGGAAAGTGTATTTCACTGAGAATCGGAGAGACCAGGGATGAAGACTGTGCTCTTCTCTGCCCCCTGCCCGACTTGCGTAAATCGTGAGCGCTGAGCCTCAGTTTCCTTGTTTTGAGCCCTGGTAAAACAGAAGTCATAAGCCCACCTCAGCTGACTTTTGGGAATGCAGTGAGGTAGGATGGGTGTTAATACCTAGCCCATACCTGGCACACAGTAGCTCCTTAAGAAACGTCTGGCACTCCTCCAGTCACAGACTGTCTTGTGCCTTCAGCAAACCTTCTTGCTCTCAAAGAGTAAGGGAATGAGGACGGTATCTAGAAGCATCCACAGAGTTCCGGTGATGCTAGAAAGCCCCCAGTTCCCTTTTTGCATAGGATACCTATGTGTATGTCAGCAGAAGTCTGCAGGCCAGGGCCAGATAAAACCTGCCATTGGTACGCCCGGGAATACATGTAGCACTTTCTCTCTGCCTTTTTTTTCTTTTCTTTTCTTTCTTTTTTTTTTTTTGCTTGGTGTTTTTGTTCAGTTTGGCTCTTGGTCTATTTTTTGAAACCATTTACATCTTATGTGCTCGCTTTGGAAGTGCTGAATCATTTTGTTTTGCCTTGGATGCACAGGGCAGGGTGGTCCCCATCCTGTGGCTGTTTCTGTGTGGCTGGCAGACGGGCTATAGTGACAGAATGCAGCCAGCAAGGAATATTTATTGGGTTGTGGAGTGTGTCTTCTATGGGGAGGCAAGAAGGCACCAGCGTGCGGCACATATAAAACCAAAATAGAAAATGCAATGCTGGGCTGAACTGAAACACAGAAAAACGGACAAGCGGACTTCATTTCCTCGCCAGAGACCTCATCCCACCCGACTCCACATCCGTTGCCCACTTAGCGAGGCCCTGGAAATGCAAAAATAAACAACAACACTAGCTTCGTTTCCTCAGGGAAGTTTTCAGTCTAGTGCCAAAGAGACATGCAGATAGATACATTATCTAGTGTAAGAGAGAAAGTTCTGGTACAGAGCTAAGGACAAAGTGTCACGGGGACTGTGATAATTGAGTAATCTAAGGAAGCCCTCGCGAGGAGGAGACCTCCTTGAGAAGACCTTCCTGAACAAGAGGAGGCCTGTCTGAGGAGGAAGCCTTCTGAGGTAGAGGTGTTGTAACTGAAGTGAGAAAACTTGTCAGGCACAGAAGGGAGGGTGAGCTGTTTCAGGCAGAAGGACTGGTGTGTGCACAGGCTTGGCCAGGAAGCATGAGAAGGGAGAGCAGCTGGGCCCCAGAGAGGGGTTGAGGCTCGAAAAGTGGTTTCCAGCCAGGTTGATGGCATCTGTCCCGTCTGACAGCATATCTCGTTCTCCGATCCTTTTCCTCCCTTTCCCATCGGATGCAGACACTGAGCATCGATCAGTGGTACATCTCTGGTAGAGCAGTGTTTTCCTGGGACCGTCTACATTCACAACCAGCTAAATCACACTCGGTAGAATTACATTCAGTAGGAATCGGTAGTTGAGAAATGCAGTAGGTTTCCCCAAGAGGCTGGTGGTGTGTAGTATTCTGGAAAGAGTGAGGGCTGTAGCATTAGGTGGGCCGGGTTTCATGCCCACCTCTCATGCTGACCTGAGTGACTTCGGCAAATGACTCAAGCTCAGTGGGAATCCATTCTCTTAACGTGAAAGCGAAGAGGGACGAGACGTCCCTCTTAACACTGAGAATGATTGTTTTTGCGAATGTGACTGCCGTGTTGCAAGACACTTTGTTTGGGGAGATGGCCGCCTTCCTGCTCTTTCTCCCAAAGGAAGGATAAGCATTGTTACCCCAACTGATAAACAAGGAAACCGAGGTTCAGAGAAGCTGTTCCTGCAAGGTCATGCAGTTTGAAAGTAAGCATGTCAGGCTGCGTGTCCGGATCTTCACTGGCTCCAGGGTGTTGCAGAACCTCTGTACGACTGCATTTCATTTGATTGGCAGTGGGAATTGCATCTGCTCATGGCACTCTGTGAGGGCTGGGTAAATGTTTGCTCACTGGAGCTCCCGCTATAATATGGCGTAGAGGTCTGGACCGCCCCTGGGACTCACAGACCCACTGTCATTGATATGCTTAGTATCTCTGCTCTGGGGCCGTCAGCCTGTCTCAGCCACCCCCAGTGTAGGTGTGGCTACTGGGTTTCTATTAATGGGGTAGGACTGTCATCCTGGGGTGCCCCGTTATCACGTAGGTGAAGCCCCAGCCCTGTTGGTCCCATCTTACGGGAGTCTTGAGAAACATACTGCCAAAGGGTTCCTGTAACCAAAAATGTTTGCCTGGGTGGGTGGTCCCAGACCTTAAAGTTCAGTAACAAAAGTCATTTGTCATTTGTGTATTGAACACACACGTTACCTAGTCCGCGCAAGAGAATGAACTGGATGTTGCTTGAGGACGCTAGAGGGATAAATTACACAGAGCTCCCAAACAAGGGAGAAATGTCACAGATGCCATGTTGGAATCTAATTTTCTTTTTAATTCCATGAAAGGATAACATAAATGACGCGTTTCAGCAGAGGGTGCGCTCCCGTCTGGCTGGGACGCAGGTGGCCACTAAATAGCTCTCTGGCCACCAGTTCCCCCCCCTCCCCCCGCTTTGCCAAAATGACATAAACGAAGGACACGCTTTCCCGCTGAGCCTGGAAGTGGCCTCAGGATCTTTCTCATCTCCAAAATGCAGGTGATGACTGTACATCTTTTGGAACTGGACTTGAGCATGATCAGGACAGTGTGGTAGAGGCTGTTCCTGTGCCCTGTGCTGTCATGGGCGGGAGGTATGAACACAGTGTTCCTGGAAGAGGCAACCCACAGACAGAGGTGCACAGCTGGGGAAGGCTGGCACGTGGCAGTGACCTGTGTGCCCTCTCCTGGGGCCAGAGCTCACACTACCTGAAGAAGTAGTGGGGGACGGAAGGGGCCAGGGTTCAGAGGCCTCCTGAATGCTGGGCTCAGGAGAGTAAATTGCAGCAGGGAGGAAGGGGAAGCCAAAGAAGGGGGGAAACACACCATCGAAGTCGGAGAAAATTGGACAGTCTTCTATAGCTGTGGTGTTCCAAATGGATCACGAAGTCTATTTCATCCATCACAATTAATGTTTTTGAATGAAGACAGGGGGATAGAGTCAACAGTGTCAAAACGTATCACGGTTTCGGGTGGAGTGCTGGAAAGGGAGCCGCCAGAGGCAGCTCTACAGGTGAAGCCCGAAGGTTCTCCAGGAGCAGAGATGCCACGAACAGTAGTGGCAACGGCAGGGGTGGGAGGGGAGGCACATCCATGAAGGAGAGTTGGGGGTCGGGTTTAGATGGGCTGAGCCGGAAGCCTTGGCAGTGCCTTCACGCGCAGGTGTGGAGCGGGCCAGGAGGTGGAGGGAGGGGTGGCGAAGGCTGAGTGACTGATGAGGTGAGAGCTGGCTCGAGGGGAGGGAGTGGGCATGTGCAGAGTCCTGACAGCCACGTGCACCTGGGAGACAGGGCGGGAGAGAAGTCCCCGCGGGCCGAACCAGAGGACCCACATCATAGGGCATCATAGCAACCACAGGAGGAAAACCCAGAAAGAGCGAGCGTAACGTGGTTGCAAATACAGTAAAACCTTGCTTTGCGAGCATAGTTCGTTCCAGAAACCTGCTTGCCATTCAAAGCACTCGAAGCAGATTTCAAGAACCGTTGGCTCAGTTGTGATCACGTGACATTCGGCGGCCCGTTACTCAGACTGCAAGACGTCACTCGTTTATCAAGTCAGAATTTATCAGAAACGTGTGCTCGTCTTGCGGAACGCTCGCAGAACAAGTTACTTGCGATCCAGGGTTTTACTGTACGGCCAAGGAGGGCGGTTCTGTAGAAATGATTTCAGGTGGGTGCTGGTCTGCCGGCCAGATCTCAAGGGGTGAGTGTTGGGTGAGGCAGAGGAACAGCAGGTGTGGGGATACTTGGTTAATGTGTTTGGCAGTGAGAGCGGTTCTTTAAAGATTATTGACTTATTATTTTGAGAGAGAGAGAGGGAGAGAGAGGGAGCACTCATGGGGGAGGGGCAGAGAGAGAGGGGGACAGGGAATCCCAAGCAGGCTCCGTGCTGTCAGCACAGAGTTCGACGTGGGGCTCGATCCCACGAACTGCAAAATCATGACCGGAGCCAAAATCAAGAGTCAGACGCTTAACTGAGTGAGCCACCCTGGCGCCCCTGGCTGCGAGAGCAGTTCTCCACCTTCAGAGGGAGGAGAGAGTTTGAAAGCAAAGCATTGCTGTAGACCAGAGGAAGGAGGCTGGTTCCAGCACAGGAGAAATGTGGTTCACGCAACAGTGGCCGGGGAGGGGGGTGGGGGTGCGGCAAGGGGCACGGGAGGAAAGCACAAGACGAGAGAAGGGGGCAGTGGCCCTAAGAAAGAGAAGTGGAAGAGCTGATGAGCAAAGACACGGAAGTGTGGACACGGCAGGGGAGGGAAGTCAAGGACCTGAGCTGGTGACTTTGATCTTCTTTGCAACGTAGGACGTGGAATCATCTGCCGAAGATCTCGGATGGGGACTGGAGGCTTCAGAGGTGGGAAGGAGTTCAGAATAGCTGCCTTGGAAGAGCCAAGAAGAGATGTAATTCTTAAAAGCCTTTTTGGCGAGTGATCCGTACTCACTGGTTAAGACATCGTGTGACTTGGGAAAGCATGTGTGGGGAGGAACACCGGGTGAGGGTCGGGACGCTGATGTTTCCTTTCCTGCTCCCCCGCTTGCTGATTAATATACTGGACGTGTCACCTCACCTCTTGGAGCCCGGCCCTCTCTTCTCTGAAAAGATGGGGGATTAGAATAGATCTCCTACCCACTGTCTTCGCAAGACACATTCTATGAGTCTAGGAAGTAGCTTCCTCATTAGCAGAGATGGGTTTATCTGCTTAAAACCCTTCAGTAGCTATACTCCAGAGAGCAGGGCTCTGAGGAAATGAAACCCGGCAGAAATAAGAAATTCAGCCTGTGTTGTGTGCGTGCACCATGTGCGTGCGTGTGTGTGTGTGTGTGTCCACAAGGAGGCATGTACTCTCGTGGTATTTGAACATGGGGAGGAAAGACCAGCTGTGTGAGTACAACTTGCTCCCTGAATCTTCAGCAGCCGGAAACTGCTGGCCTCCAGAGACGACCCCCAGGTGATGGGGCGATGCAAAAAAAAAAAAAGTACAGGAAGATCTCTGGAAGGTACTGGAAGTCATAAGCCTTGCTCGAGGCAGGCCTGGGTGTTTTTGTAGAAAAGCCTCATGGTTCGGGATTAGCCGAGCCACGTCCCCGTCAGTGGGTACAGAAGGCCGGAGACAAAGCTTGGGAGGAAGAGGTTCACACGTTCAGGCCGACCCCACTTCCGGTCAGAACGCGTTCAGTCCTGCCCGTGCGTGACCCTGCTGAGAACTTGGTGGTCTGTTTCAGAAAACAGTGCTCTGTTCTTCAAGGGAAATCGAGTAAGAGCCCATGCCATCAGCTAAAATAGGGCCCTGTTGTCCCGCTCCCCGCTGGGGGACAAGGCCCCAGGGCGCACCCCTTCCTGCCTGTGGAAGAATTCTGCCTGGAGGGGCCATCCCCGCATCCAGCCTACCCTCTTGGGAAACCCTGGCCTGTCCCCGTGAGCTCTGCCAGCCTGAGCTCCTGTCCACGCACATGTCGAAGGGATCCTCTGACTAGGAAACACGTCAGCAACAGGGAGTGTGTGCGTGTTGGCCTGTGTTTGTGTGCGGGTCACCGGCGGCCCCCAAACATCACCGGCTGCATGTGGTGAGCCCCTGCTGTGGGTACAGAGGTGCCGTGTGCCCGGGGCCGTGCAGATGGCGAGATTCCCGGGGACTGTGCGGGCCACTCACTGGCAGGGCGGCAGAGTAAGACTGGATGCCCGCGAGCTGGATGGAAGGCAGGACTTGCTCCCCTCCCAAGGGAGACGTGGACTTCTCCTTCCCCGGGGCTCCGACGGCTGCCTTGAAAGCTTACCTGTAGCCAGTCACTTTCTCAGATGTCACGTTCGCCTGAGGCTGTGTACCCGTCGGGATTGTCTTAAAGCCGGTGTTTCCACACTTGAGTGTCATGGGGGGCCCTCTAAGGAAATGCAGAGTGGGGTGCAAACGCCACTGCAGATGTCTGGGATGTCTGGCCGCTGGCCAGATGTGGGCGTGACCCAGTCTAACTCTCTAACTGCCACAGGGTAGGGCTTCAGGGTTCACCCCTCCCCCCAGTTCTGTATCCACACCGGGGAAATCATTTGGGTTTTTTATTTGTATTTTTTAACGTTTATTTATTTTTGAGAACGAGGGAGAGCACAAGTGGGGGAGGGACAGAGAGAGAGGGAGGACAGAGGATCTGAAGCAGGCTCTGTGCCCACAGCAGAGAGCCCAATGCGGGGCTCGAACCCACAAAGCACGAGGTCATGACCTGAGCTGAAGTCAGACGCTTGACCGACTGAGCCACCCCGGCGCCTGTTTGGATTTTTAAAAAGAACTTTGCCGTTGCCTTGTGTTCCGTCTCTGCAACTGCCTCCGGGACTCACTTTCCAACAAAGGCCTGAGCAATTCACAGGAGGCGCACGCGTGTGAGATAGCATCTCACGTCTCTAATCCAGCGATCGGTGCAGTTACTTCTTCTCCTGAAAGGTTATCCAAATAAGCACCCCGTCCTCTGCAGCTTGGCCCCACGTCGTGCACGGCGGCGGTCACGGTCTGTGTTCCCACCCCCATAAGCACAGCGCACAGCGCTGTGACTCCCTCAGGTTATTCCGCTGAGGCTGCCCTAACTAAGCGCTGCGGACTGGGTGACCTGGAGGGCGGACATGGGTTTCCTCGGTTCTGGAGGCGGGAAGTCCAAGATCAAGGCGGTAGCAAATCTGTTTCCTGATGAGGGTCTCCTCCAGGCTTGTAGAGGGCCGCCCCTTCCCTACGTCCTCACGTGGCCTTTCTTCTATGTGCACCCAGGGAGGCAGAGAGAGAGTGAGCTCTCTGCCATCTCTTCTTACAAGGCCACACCCTGTCAGACCAGAGCCCCATCCCTATGACCTCATTTGACCTTAAATACTTGATTAAAGGCACCGTCTCCAAACACAGGCACGCTGGGGGTGAAGGCTTCAATGCATGAATTTGGTGGGGAAGACGCAGAAGTTCATGACAAACTGCTCCAGGATGGTAAGTCCTGGCCCAGAGTCCCATACCCAGTGAGGCTCTTCCAAGGGTCTCTCTTCCAGAAACCTGAAGCCCATCTCCAGCGATCTGCAGTTCTGACTGGGGTGTGGGGCACCACGACCCTAATCCACTTTCGTAGGGGAGAATAAGGGTGCTCTCTGTTCCTGTCGATGTTTGGGAGTCAGAGGCTTGGAAGGGCATCTCAGCCCCTAACTAACCTGTGACCTTGGAGAGCAACTGTCAGGTCCTCAGCCGTCCGATCTGCAAAACAATAGTCATACTGACCGCCAACATTATGACAGGTTAAAAAAAAAAAAAAAAAAGATCTATAAAATCCTCTCACAGAGAGTAAGGCGTGTATACAAGTGACGTATACCTGTCACTTACCCTTTTCCTGCCTGTGCCCCCACCTCTTCCTTTCTCAGGGTCAACATCCAACTTTAATCATCTGTGGATTCTATTCTTTCCTTGTGACCAGTGCTAGCCAGGAGCACGTATGAATAATGCGAGTATTTTCCGACCCCAAATCCAGGAGTCCAAGCATGGTCTGGCAAGTACGGGTGGGCATAACGGGTCAGGGTATGTGAAGTGGGCATTGCTTTGGGACATCCAGCCTCTTCTTCCCTCTTCTCCAAGCCACTACTTACACACACACACACACACACACACACACACACACACACACAC
>NW_026058254.1:0-38843 GCF_023721935.1 Panthera uncia
GTCTGGGTACTGTATAGACGTTGTGGAAGTTCAATGTTGCTTTTCCTGCTCAGTGATTTTGAAGAAATTGAGTAGCTACAATGTGATATTTCTTTTCCTTTTTTAAACTGCATTCCTATGCCCACCTAAGGCATGCTTCTATGTACTATATAGTACATGCAGTACAGTATTGCAATGTGTTTGAGACATTTCTTTAATTATGTACAGTTCAAAATGTTGGTGTTTTGTATAGATCACAAGTGTAGCATTCTGGAATTCTTTCTGTTATTTGTCACAGTTGTTTTTAAAGAACCAAATATGTATTGCATGAAAACATTATGACCTTTTGCGCTTAGTTTAAATAAACTCCATGTAGCTGGACTTCTAAACATACAAAGACACAGCAAAGTTTTGCCTGCCCTTAAATTTACAAAATGAATGGAGATTTATGGTGGATTATCAGAATCTCAGTGTTGTGCCCTCCCATTAGGGCCCCCATATCCAAAAGTATTGTAATTATTAACTCTATCTAATACATAACTAGAAAATATTTTTGCTATTATAAATTTGGCTAATATAATACACATAAATTACACACATAGAAAGATTTGATTTGGGTATTTGGAATAAGTTGGGAAAGGAAGAATAAAGATAAGTAAATGCAAAATATGCAAGATTATGCCCTCACTTTACAAAAGGGGAAATAGAGCTCTCTCCATGAGTGGAAAAGTGAAGGCTAGTTTGTCCTTCATAATACGGTCGATTTCAATGTCTGTGTGGTTGGTCAAAATTTTCAGGAAGGGAAGGAGTTGGATTTCTTAACTGTTGGCAAAACCTTTTCTGTGGCTAGGGGAGCCTCCACAATCAGTATACCATTGAAAATTATTATTTGTTTTAGCTGCGTTGGTAGAAGCAAATATAAGGCTTTCAGGCCCCTCTAAAGTGTCATGAATACTTCAGGGTCAGTAACTGTTTTAATTGATTTACATGTATTAATTGATTTAATTCTCGAAGGAACCACATGTGCTTATGCAAATAAGGAAACTGAGGTGTACTCCAAGCAGTGACACCCAGATATGAATCCATACAATGTGGCTCTAGGATAGATATTCTTTTTTTTTATTATTTTTTTTAACGTTTATTCATTTTTGAGAGTGAGAGAGACAGAGCATGAGCGGGGGAGGGGCAGAGAGAGGGAGACACAGAATCCGAAGCAGGCTCCAGGCTCCGAGCTGCCCGCATAGAGCCTGACGTGGGGCTCAAACTCACAAGCCGTGAAATCATGACCTGAGCTGAAGTCAGATGCTCAACCGACTGAGCCCCCCAGGCGCCCCTCTAGGATAGATATTCTTAACCATTATAGTATACTCCCTCTACGAAATGCAACAACAAATTCTGGAACCTTCAAAAGAAAGCAGCTGGAACTATGGGAAAATTGGGAAATACATTCCATTAGTTTCCTATCGCTGCTATAACAAATTAACACATATCTGGTGGCTTAAAAAAACATACATTTATTCTTTTACAGCTCTGTAATTCAGACGTCCAAAATCAATTTCACTGGGCCAAAATAAATCCAACAGTTTCACTCTGACACTGGGTAGAACCATTTTCCTTGACTTTTCCAGCTTCTAGAACTGCATTTCTTGTATTACTTGACTTCTGGTCCCTTCCTCCACCTCCAAAACCAGCAGTGTAGCACCTTGCTTCATCATCACGTTGCCTTGTGCCTCTGCAGTCATATCTTCTGCTGCCCTCTTATAAGGACACTTGTGATCATATTTAGGATCTACATGGATAATCCAGTATAATCTTCTTAAGACAATAAATTATGTATAGTACCTTTTCTCATCTAAAGTAGCATTCACAAGTCTCAGTGATAAGGGTCCAGATATCTTTGAAGGCCATTATTTAGCCTAGCACATATGCTGCATGAAGGATACATGGTATGGTATCCTACATGGTACTATAGGATACATGGTATAGTTTGTGTGAGCTAGTAAGATGAACACTGGCAGATGAATTAGTGTGCTGTGAGCTATTTATTCCCGTGACCCTTAATGGTCAATGTTCTGCAATTAAGTCTCAATAGGTAATATACAAAAGGACATTTTGGGGTGCCTGGGTGGCTCAGTCAGTTAAGCATCTGACTTCAGCTCAGGTCATGATCTCACGGCTTGTGAGTTTGAGCCCCGTGTCAGGCTCTGATTTTCTAAGGACATTTTATTTTTATGTTTGTTTGTTTGGTTGGTTCAAGTATTCATTGACATTGTAGTTGGTTAAGATATGGTGAAAAATTGGCTTCAGGAGTGGAATTTAGTCCTTAATCACTTACATATAACACCAGTGCCCAACACAAGAATTTCCTTCCTTAATACCCATTACCCTTTTAGCCGATCCCATGTCCATGAGCCATTCAACAATCCTCAGTTTGTTCTCTATAGTAAAAGAATCTCTTATGGTTTGCCTTTTTCCCTTCCTTGATGTTCATCTCTTTTGTTTCTTAAATTCCACCTATGAGTGAAATCATATGGTATTTGTCGTTCTCTGACTTATTTCGCTTAGCATAATACACTCCAGCTCCATCCACGTCATTGCAAATGGCAAGATTTCATTCTTTGTCGTGGCTGAACAATACTCCATTGTAAATATATACCTCAAACTCTTTATCCATTCATCAGCTGATGGACATTTGGGCTATTTCCATAATTTGGCTATTGTTAATAATAATTCTATAAACATTGGGGTGCATGTGCCACACTCAAATCAGTATTTTTGTATCCCTTGGGTAAATACATGGTAGTGCAACTGCTGGGCCACAGTGTAGTTCTTTTTTTTTAACTTTTTGAAGGATCTTCATACTGCTTTCCACAGTGATTCTACCAGTTTGCATTCCTCTCAATAGTGTAAGAGGGTTCCCCTTTCTCCCCATCCTTGCCAAAAACTGTTGTTTCCTGTGTTGTTAATTTTAGCCATTCTGACAGGTGTGAGGTGGTATCTCATCATGGTTTTGATTTGCATTTCCCTGATGATGGGTGTTGTTGAGCAACTTTTCTTTTTTTTAATTTTTTTAATGTTTATTTATTTTTGAGAGATTAGAGAGACAGAGCGCGAGTGAGGGAGGGCCAGAGAGAGAGGGAGACGCAGAATTCAAAGCAGGCTCCAGGCTCTGAGCTGTCAGCACAGAGCCTGATGTGGGCTCGAACTCACGAACCGTGAGATGGTGCCAAACCATGCATGAGATCATGAGCTGAGCCTAAGTTGGATGCTTAACCGACTGAGCCACCCAGGCATCCTAGTTAAGCAACTTTTCATGTGTCTGTTAGCCATCTGGATTTTTTCTTTGGAAAAATGTCTATTCATGTTTTCTGCCCAGTTTTAAGATTGTATTATTTGTTTGTTTGTTTTTTTTTTTGGGGGGGAGTTGAGTTTGTTAACTTCTTTACAGATTTTGGACACTAACCTTCTTTCAGAAATGTCATTTGCAAAATTCATCTTCCATTCTGTAGGTTCATTTTAGTTTCATTGATTGTTTCCTTCACTGTGCAGAAGCTTTTAATCTTGATGAAGTCCCAATAGAACATTTTTACTTTTGTTTCCCTTGCCTCTGGAGGCGTGTCTAGCAAAAAGTTGCTGCAGCCGATGTCGAAGTGGTTGCTGCCTGTGTTCCCTACGATTTTGATGTTTTCCTGTCTCACATTTAGGTCTTTCATCCATTTTATTCATTTATTTTTAAATTTTTTTAATATTGGGCGCCTGGGTGGCTCAGTTGGTTAAGCATCCAACTTTGGCTCAGGTCGTGATCTCATGGTTTATGAGTTCGAGCTCTGCGCTGACAGTGTGGAGTCTGCCTACGATTCTCTCTCCCTCTCTCTGCCCCTCCCCTACTTGCTCGCTCTCTCTGTCTCTCTCTCTCTCTCTCACTCTCAAAATAAATAAACTTAAAAAATATATATAATTTGTTTAATATTTATTCATTTTTGAGAGAGAGAGCAGGGAAGTAGCAGAGAGAGAGAGAGGGAGACACAGAATCCGAAGCAGGCTCCAGGCTCTGAGCTGTTCAGCACAGAGCAGGAGGCAAGGCTCGAACCCACAAACTGTGAGATCATGATCTGAGCCAAAGTGGGCCGCTTAACCTACTGAGCCACCCGGGGGCCCCTAGGTCTTTCATCCACTTTAAATTTATTTTGTTTATGGTGTAAGAAAGTAGTCCAGTATCATTCGTCTGCGTGTGGCTGTCCAGGTTTTGCCACATCATTTGTTGAAGAGATTGTTTTCCACCGGATATATTTTCCAGCTTTGTGGGAGACTAGTTGACCATATAGTTGTGGGTCCATTTCTGGGTTTTCTATAGTTGTGGGTCCATTTCTGGGTTTTCTATTCTGTTCTTTTTTTTTTTTCTAGTTTATTATCTATATCGAGGGAAAGAGAGAGGGAGAGAAAGGGACAGAGAGAGAATTCCAAGCAGGCTCCATGTTGTCAGCACAGAGCCAGATGCAGGGCTTGATTCCACAAACAATGAGATCATGACCTGAGCAAAACTCAAAACCAGCCACTCAACTGACTGAGCCACTGCGGTGCCCCCCCCCCCTTTCATTGGTCTATGTGTCTGGTTTTGTGCCAATACCATACTGTCTTGATGACTACGGCTTTGCAATATAGCTTGAAGTCTGGAATTGTGATGCTTTCAGCTTTCCTTTTTCAAAATTTCTTTGTCTACTCAGGGTCTTTCATGGCTTTATATATATTTTAGGATTGTTTATTATAGCTCTGTGAAAAATTTTCTGGTGGTATTGTGGCGTGGATTTTATTAAATGTGTAGATTGCTTTGGACAATATAGACATTTTAACAATATTTGTTCTTCTAATGCATGAGCATGAATGATTTACCATTTCTTTGTGTCATCTTCAATTTTGTGCATAAGTGTTTTATAGCTCTCACAATACAGATCTTTTACCTCGTTGGTTAGGTTTATTCCTAGGTATCTTACTGTTTTTAGTGCAGTTGTAAATCGGATCGAATCATTGATTTTTCTTTCTGCTGCTTCATTATCGGTGTACAGAATTGCAACAGCTTTCTGCACTCTGATTTTATATCCTGCCACTTTTCTGAATTCATGAAAAATTCAGAAAAGGTCAAAAATTAGCAAAATTTTGGTGGAGTCTTTTGTACATGTCATCTGTGAATACTGAAAGTGACTTTTTCTTTGCTGTCTTGGATGGCTTTTATTTGTTTCTGTTGTCTGGTTGCTGGGGCTAGGACTTCCAGTATTATATTAAATCACAGCGGTGAGTGTGGACATTCCTGTCTTGTTCCCTATCATAGAGGAAAGCTCTCAGTGTTTCCCCATTGAGGATGATACTACCTGTGGGTCTTTCATATATGGCCTTTATGATGTTGAGGTATGTTCCATCTATCTCTACTTGGGAGGCCGGGAGATTTTTTCAAGAATGGATTGCTGTACTTTGTCAAATGCTTTTTCTGCATCTACTGAAATGGTCATATGGTTCTTATCCTTTCTATTGTTAATGTAGTGTATCACATTGATTGATTTGCGAATATTGAACCACCCTTGCAGTCGAGGAATAAATCCAATGTGATTGTGGTGAACGATTCTTTTAATGTACTGTTGGATTCAATTTGCTAGTATCTTAACGAGAAATTTTACATCCATGTTCATCAGGGATATTGGCCGATAATGCTCCTTTTTAGAGGGGTCTTTGTCCAGTTTTGAATCAAGGTAATGCTGGCCTCATAGAATGAGTTTGGAAGATTTCCTTCCATATCCACTTTTAAAAAATAATTTGAAAAGAATATGTATGAACTCTTCTTCAAATGTTTGGTAGAGGGGTGCCTGGGTGGCTTGGTCAGTTAAGCGTCCGACTTCGGCTCAGGTCATGATCTCATGGTCCGTGAGTTTGAGCCCCGTGTCAGGCTCTGTGCTGACAGCTCAGAGCCTGGAGCCTGTTTCAGATTCTGTGTCTCCCTCTCACTCTGCCCCTCCCCTGTTCATGCTCTCTCTCTGTCTCAAAAATAAATAAATGTTAAAAAAAATTAAAAAAAAATAAATGTTTGGTAGAATTTCCCTGGGAAGCCATCTAGTCCTGGAATTTTATTTTTTGGGAGATTTTTTTTACTATTACTGATTCTGTTTCTTTGTTGATTATTAGTCTGGGCAAGTTTTCTATTTCTTCCTATATCAGTTTTGGTACTTTATATGTTTATAGGAATTTACTCATTTCTTCCAGATTGCCCAAATTGTTTGCATTTAACTGTTCATAACATTCGCTTGTAATAGTATTACTGTGGTACTGGTTGTTATTTCTCCTCTTTCTTTTATGACTTTATTATTTATTTGGTTACCTACCATTTTCTTTTTGATAAGTCTGGCTAAGGCTTTATCATTTTTATTAATTCTTTCAAAGAATTAGCTCCTAGTTTTATCGATCTGTTCTACTGTTTGTTTGTTTGTTTCCATATCATTTATTTCTGCTCTAATCTTTATTATTTCCCTTCTGCTGGCTTCAGGTTTATGTCCTGTTCTTTTTCGAGCTCATTTAGGCAGAAGGCTAGGTTCTGTATTTGAGACTTTTCTTGCTTCCTGAGGTAGGCCTGGAGTGCTATATACTTCCATCTTGCGACCATTTTTGCTGCATGCCAAAGATTTTGGACTGTCGTGTTTTCATTTTCATTTGCTTTTATGTATTTCTTTATTTCTTCCTTAATTTGATGGTTAACCCATTCATTCTTTAGTAGGATGTTCTTTAACCTCCATATATTTGTGGTCTTTCCAATTTTTTTTCTTGTGGTTGATTTCAAGTTTCATAGCTTTGTGGTCTGAAAATATGCAAGGTATGACCTCAATCTATTTGTACTTCTTGAGGCCCGATTTGTGATCTATTCTGGAGAATGTTCTATGTGCATTTAAAAAGAATGTGTATTGTGCTGCCTTCAGATGAAATGTTCTGCATATGTCTGTTAAGTGCATCCAGTCCAGTGTGTCATTCAAAACCATTGTTTCCTTGTTGATTTTCTGCTTAGATGATCTCTCCATTGCTGTCAGTGGGTGTTAAAGTCCCCTACTATTATTGTATTATTATCAATGAGGTTTTTTTTTATGTTTGTTAGTAATTAATTTTTATATTTTGGAACTTCCAAGTTGGAGGCATAAATATTTATAATTGTTGGATCTTCTTTCTGGATAGACCCCTTAATTATGATATAATGCCCTTCTTGATCTCTTGTTACAGTCTTTAAAATTTAGCTTGTCTGATATAAGTATTGCTACTCTGTCCTTTCTTTTGAAGTCCGTTAGCATGATAAATGGTTCTCCATCCCCTCACTTTTAATCTGTGTGTTTCTTTTTGTCTAAAATTATCCTCTTTCCGGCAGCATGTAGATTGGTCTTGTTTTTTTTTAATCCATTCTGATACCCTATGTCCTTTGATTGGAGCATTTAGTCCACTTACATTCAGAGTGATTATTGATACATATGAATTTAGTGCTATTGGATTACATGTAAAGTTGGTGTTTCTCAAGATTTTCTCTGTTCCTTTCTGGTCTTTGTTGCTTTTGGTCTTTCTTTCCCACTCAAAGAGCCCCCTTTAATATTTCTTGCAGGGCAGGTTTAGTGGCCACAAGCTACTTTATTTTTTGTTTGTCTGGGAAACTCCTTATCTCTCCTTGTATTCGTAATGACAGCCTTGCTTGATAGAGTATTCTTGGCTGGATATTTTTCCCAATCTGCACGTTGTATGTATCATGCCACTCCCTTCTGGCTCACCAAGTTTGTCTGGAGAGATGCACTGCCAAACTTATTTGTCTTCCTTTGTAAGTCAGGGATTTCTTTTCCACTGCTGCTTTCAGGATTCTTTCTTTATGTCGGTATTTTGCAAATTTTACTATGGTATGTCTTGGTGTTGGCATGCTTTTGTTGATTTTGATGGGAGTTCTTTGTGCCTCCTGGATTTGGATATCTGTTCCCTTCCCCCAGATTAGGGAAGTGCTCAGCTATAATTTTCTCAAATAAATCTGCTTCCCCTTTTTCCCTGTCTTATTCTTGGACTCCTATGATATGAAAGTTATTATGCTTTATTGAGTCACTGATTTCCAAAGGTCTGCATTCATGATCCAATATTTTTCTTTCCCTCTTCTTTTCAGCTTCATTTTTATTTATAGTTGTATTTTCTACTTCAAATATTCTTTCCTCTATACCTTCCAACCATGTGGTCATTACATCCAGTCAGTTTTGCATCTCAGTTATAGCATTAAAAAAAATTGCCCATGACTAGTTTTTAGGTCTTTTGTCTCTGTGGTAAGAGACTCGCTGTTGTCTTCTATGCTTTTTTTCCAACCCAGCTAGTGTCCTTATGATTGTTGTTTTAAATTCACGTTCTGGCATAAAGCTTATCTGTTTTTATTAGGTCCCTGGCCATGACCTCTTCTTGTTCTTTGTTTTGGGATGAACTCCTCCACCTTGGCATTTTGTCTATGTCGCTGTCTCCTGTATTAGGAAAACCTGTTATGTTTCCACTCTTGAGAGTAATGGCTATATTAAGAAGATGTCATATACTTACCAGGACCTAGTGATTCAAGAAGTTTTTCTGTCATGGGCTGTCTGCACTCTGCTCCTGTGTTTTGGCTGCTCTTTCCCTCAGCCTAGTCCCTTGCAGAGTTTCTCCTTGCCTGCAGTAGGGAGTGCTCGGACCTTGTCCAGTGTTTGGTGAGTTTTTACTACATGTGTTTTGGTGTGCTTCATAAAAGAGGCTAGATACTATTTCCCTTAGATCTGAAGCTTTGCAGCACTCTATGGCCAGTAGATTTGGTGCGTGCAGGGGGTTTGTTTTTGGTCTTCTCGGGGAGGAGCCCACTGCTCTGGATTTCAGGCACACTTGCCCTGGTAAAAAGCATGTGCAGAGCACAGGGTTCAGGGTTTGGTGTAAGCAGCTCAAGCCTCTACTGTAGACAATGTGCTGGTCACTGAGGTGCATCTGTACTGATGGACATGGGTAAAAATGGATTCAGCCAGCTCTCTCATCCCCAGTGAGGGGATTCCATGCCCACTGCTCTTCAGGAAGCCCTCACAGAACAGCAAGCAATCTCTCTTCATTTGTCCCGGGCATCCCTCAGATGCCTGCCTTCACCCTGTCTGTGTCTGAGATGTGTGCTAACCCAGCAGTGTCGTCCTTCTGTGTTTTACCTCGGGTATGCCAGCTGGGTTTCAAAACTCCAAATTTTAGGGACTTGGCACAGTGTGCACCCATGCTGATCTTCTGGGGGAGGGTTTCTGCATGCTGTGGCTGGTGCTGGTTTATCCCAGAAGGTCAGTTGCATGAACACACAGGAGCTTGGAGCTTATGGTAAAGGGCATAAAAAGAGCCAATGTCCAGGTTAGCTACCCTCAGCAGGTGCCTCTGCCCCTATGCTAATGAATGAGGCAGCTCAGTGGCTCCCCTTAATGGCTCAATGGCTCATTTGTCCCTGTAGAAGCGGTGACCTTTTGTGACAAACAAAAGCAATGTAGAAGCATCTCTCCCAAATGCACTCCAAGGAGGGGAACTGTTTCTCCCAGTGTGACTCAGGGGATCCTCAGACCAAGCTGTCCACTACTGGGCTTCCCCTCCTTCTGCCCAGGAGCACTGCCACCTGCTCACTATACTCCAGAAAATGGTGCAGACTTACAAAAACTCAGAATTTCGGCTCCACTGTTCGCAAAAACTTGCAATATTTACCTCCTCACAATTCCCAAGTCAGTGGTTTTGAGGGAGTGCTTTTCTTGCACAATCCTGACTGCTGCTCTCTCTTCCCCCTCTCTTTCTCCTCTCTGTGAAAAGGGCTCCCACCTCTCTGTGACTCCATGGTTTTTCTCTTTTCCAAGTCCCCACTCTGCACTGCATACCTGCCACATTATCTCCTTCAAATTATGCAAATCATTCTGTTAGTCTTCAGATCGAGTTCCTAGTTGTTTAAAAAATGATTAGATGTTGATATAGCTTGTTTGAGGGACAAGACTAGCCCAGGGACTCCCACTACACTGCCATCTTAACTCCTCCTGTCCATCATACATTTAATTTCCCTGAGAAGGGCAATGCTGGCCACTCTTTCATTTCTGGTATTAGTAATTTGTGTCTTCTCCCTCTTTCTCTCCCTCTCTCCCTCTCTCTCTCTCTCTCTCTCTCTCCATACATATATCGATATAGATATTAGTTACCTGGTTAGAGGCTTATGAATTTTATTGATGTTTTTAAGAACGATTTGATTTCATTGATTTTCTCTAGTTATTTCCTGCTTTAAATTTCACTGATTTCTGCTATAATTATTATTATGTAAATTCTGCTTACTTTGTATTTAGGTTGCCCTTTCTTCCCTAATTTGTTAAGGTGTAAATAACACCAGTACACATAGGTTAAATAATTAGCTACTAAATAGTGAATGGGTAAACCAAAAATATCAAAGAGGAAATCAGAAAATACATGAAGGCAAATGAAACTGAAAACATAATGGTCCAAAATTTGGGGGATGCAGCCAAAAAGGTTCCAAGATAGATACTTACAGCAATACAGGCCTACACGAATAAGAATGAAAAAGTCAAATAAACAACCTAACCTTACACCTAAAGAAGCTAGAAAATGAACAACAAACAAAACTCAAAAGCAGTAGGAGGAAAGAAATAATAAAGACTAGAGGGGATGTAAACAAAATAAAAACTGAAAAACCAATAGAACAGATCAATGAAAGCAGGAGCTGGTTCTTCGAGAAGATCAAGAAAATGGAAAAAATTATAGTCCAGACTCATCAAAAGAGAGAGAGAGAGAGAGAGAGGACTCAAGTAACAAAACCATAAATGAAAAAGGAAAAAATAACAATGAACACCACAGAAATACAAAGGATTGTAAGAGAAAAGTATGAAAAACAATATGCCAGCAAACTGGAAACACAGAAGAAATGGATCAATTCCTAGTAACATATAAATGACTAAAATGGAACCAGTAAGAAATAGACAATTTGAACAGATGAATCATTAGCAATGTAACTGAATCAGCAATTAAAAGAATCCCAAAAAACAAAAGTCCAAGAAAATGGCTTCACACATGGATTCTACCAAACACTTAAAGAAGAGTTAATAAACATTCTTCTCAAACTATTCCAAAAAATTGAAGTGGCAAGAACATTTCTGAATTCATTCTATCAGCATTACCCTGATACCAAAACCAGATTAAGACACCACTGAAAAAGACATCATCAGGTTAACATCTCTGATGAATCTAAATGCAAATATTCTTAACAAAATACTAGCAAACTGAATCCAACAATACATTTAAAAAAATCATTCACCATGATCAAGTATGGTTTATTCTGGGATTGAAAGGGTGGTTCAATATTCTCAAATCAATCAACGTGATACATCACATTTAAAAAGATAGAATAAATTCCAAAAAATCATTTTGATAGATTTGGAAAGAAGCGTTTGACAAAGTATAACATCAATTCATGATTAAAAACCCTCTACAATGTAGGTTTAGAGGGAACATACCTCATAATAATAAGAGCCGTCTATAAAAAACCCACAGCTAACATCATCCTCAATGGGGAAAACTGAGAGCTTTTCCTCTATGATCATGAACAAGACAGGGATGTCCACTCTCACCACTGTTCTTTAATATAGTACTGGAAGTCCAAGCCTCAGCAGAAAACAGAAGGAAATAAAAGGCACCGAGATCAACAAGGAAGAAGTCAAATTTTCACTACTTGCAGATGACATGATACTGCATATAGAAAAGCCAAAAGACTCCGCCAAAAACTTGCTAAAATTGATACTCAGATTCAGTAAAGCCTCAGGATACAAAATCAATGCACAGAAATCTGTGGCATTTGTATACACCAATTACAAAGCTGCAGAAAGAGAAATCCAGGAATCAATACTACTTATAGTTACACCAAAAATCATGAGAAACCTAGGAATAAACCTAACCAAACAGGTAAAACATTTGTACTCTGTGAACAATTGAAGATGACAGAAAAAAATGGAAATACATTTCATCCTCCTGGATTGGAAGAAAAAAAATATTGCCCAAATGTCTATATTAGCCAAAGCAATCTACACATTTAATGAAATCCCTAAGGAAACACCACCAGCATTTTTCACAGAGCTAAAATAAACAATCCTAAAATTTGTCTGGAACCACAAAACACTCCGTGTAGCCAAAACAATCTTGAACAAGGAAAGCAATGCTGGAGGCATCCCAATTCTGGACTTCATCTTATTTTATAAAGCTGTAGTAATAAAAAACTGTATGGAACTGGCACAAAAGGAGACACATAGATCAATGGAACAGAATAAGAAATCTAGAAACAAACCCACAAATATATGGTTAACTAATCTTTGACTGAGCAAGAAGGAATATCCAATGGGAAAAAGACAGTCTCTTCCACAAATGGTGCTGAGAAAACTGGACATCAACATGCAAAAGAATGCAGCTGGACCACTTTCTTACACCATACACACAAAAAAACTCAAAATTGAATAAAAACCTAAATGTGAGTCCTGAAATCATAAAAATCTAAAATGAGAACTGAGGAGGCAACCTCTTTGATATTGGCCATAGCAACTTCTTACCAGATGTGTTTCCTGAGGCAAGGGAAACAAAAGCAAATACAAACTATTGGGACTACATCAAAATAAAAACCTTCTGCACAGTGAAGAAAATCAACAAAACTGAAAGGCAACCTTCAGAATGTGAGGAGATATTTAAAAAGGACATATCTGATAAAAGGTTAGTATCCAAAGTATATAAAGAACTTATAGAACTCAACACCCAAAAAGTGAACAACCCAATTAAAAAAAAAGACAGAAGATATGAACAGACATTTCTCCAAAGAATAAAGATTGCCAACAGACATGTGAACAGATGCTCAACAACACTGATCATCAGGGAAGTGCAAATTGAAAGTACAAGGAGAAATCGTCTTTCACCTGCCAAATAGCTAAAATCAACAACGGAAGAAACAACAGGTGTTTATGAGGGTTTGGATGAAAGGGAACCCTCTTGTAAGGACCCTTTTGGAGGTTCTTCAAAAAGTTAAAAAATAGAACTACTCTACAATCCAGTAACCATATTACAAGGTATTTACCCAAAACATACAAAAATACTAATTCTGAGGGATACATGCACCCCAATGTTTATAGCAGCATTATCTACAATAGCCAAACTACAGAATGAGCCCAAAATTTCCATCAACTGATAAATGGATCAATGGAATATATATATATATATATATGCATATATACATCTATCTATATATGCATATATATATACATATGTATATATATATACATATAGATGTATATATGCATATATATATACATATGTATATATTTATGTATATGTATATGTATATATTATATATATTTACAAATGTATATATTATATATATATATATATATCTTGCTACCACCAAGAGAGTATTTCAAGCCAAAAGGTTATGTGTGTGTGTGTGTGTGTGTGTGTATTGATATATATGAATAATGCTCAGCTGACTAATGGAATATTACTCATATATTTAATGAAATATTACTCAGATATAAAAAAGAATGAGATCTTGAGGAGAGGAGCCAAGATGGCAGAACAGCATGGAAGTTTTTTGTGTGTCTGGCATCCATGAAATACAGCGAGACCAACAGTAAACCATCCTACACACCTAGAAAACTGATTGGAGGATTAACACAACAATCTGCACAACCTGAACCACAGAATTCAGTAGGTACGCAGAGCACAGAGGTGAATTTGGTCAGTGAGAAGCTGCAGAGTGTAGGGAACCACTTTGGCAGGCAGAGAGAAGACAGAGACTGGGGAGGGGGGGAGAATAAGGGAAAAGCACCCCTCCCCAAAAGCAGCTGGAGAGAAAGTGGAAAACTGGAAACAGCTACAGGGACTAAAGTAAAAAGGGAGAAAGGAGAAAGGAGAAAGGAGAGGGTTTAAATTTCATTAAGACTGTAAACAAGGGGAGCGCAAAGGCTGCAACTCCACAGCTCGATACCTGACAGTGCTCTGGTGGGAAGGGCGAATCCCCAGGAACAGAGTGGGGTCTGGGAGGTTCTCGGGCCACACGGGGAAAAGCGAATCGACTCCTGGAAGGACATTTGGTAGAGACTGTTGAAGCCAGCTGTTCCCAGCAGACCCCGGAAGGTGGCCACATTCACTGGTGCTGGGACAAGTTCGTTAAGGGTGAAGCCTGGTGCCAGATGTGTGTTGTGATTTTCCATAATCCCTGACACGCTGCTGCTACACTATCTCACGAACTTTTTCTTGGGTGGGCTGGCACCTGGCCGCAGTCTCAGAGCACTGGCAGCAGCAGGGTCCAGCAAGCATTTCTGGGGGAGGCCGACATTCAGCCATTGCTCATTCGGCCATTGCTTGGTGAGACCCGCCCGCAGAGGGGAGGAACGGGTCAAAGCTGCAGTCCTTCAGAAGTAAGGGGCTGGGGAAAACAGTCGCATCTTAGACAAAACTCGGGAGAGAGGCACTGCCTGGGGCCTGGTCACGGAGAGTGAAAAAGCGGGGAGTGGACGAAAGCTGAAGACAGAGGATGGGTGCGTGATTGCTGATCCAGGAGAACAGACTGGGTAGCTGGGTGGTGCCATTTTCACCGCTCCCGTGCATGCCCAGCACCGCCACAATCCACCCCAATAGGATAGCAGCGCCATCTAGTGGAGAGCGGAGCTGTTACACTTAGCCCCGCCCAATGGGGCTAACTTCGCTCTTCAAGAACACAAGTCTCACCGCCGGCTTAGTTTATGGACGTAAAGGGCTACATAGACTGACTACTAGGGGAAAATGAAGTAATTTCAGTCCTACTTCAATCTGTTAGCAGGTTCATCTCTTCAATTTTTTTTTCTTTTTCCCTTTTACACTTCTTTACTTTTTCTTGAATACAGAGAGAGAAAAATTCATTTTTATTTTCAATTTTTATGAAAAATGTTTTTCTTTAATTTTTATTACTATATTTTTTACTTTTGTGAAATTTTTTTCAAATTCTATTTTACTTCCATCATTTTATTTTATCTACTTCACTGTATTCACCTTTTCAAATTTTCAGACAATTTCCTTTTTTTCTTTCCTTTTCTTTTTTCTCTTTTTCATTTCTTTTCTTTCTCTAGAATGAAGAAAGAGAAAAACTGCATTTTACATTCAGTTTCTATTAAAATTTTTTTTAACATTTTACTATATTTTTTGCTTTTATGTAAATTTTTTCAAATTCTATTTTACTTCCATCATTATATTTTAGTCTACTACAGTGTATTCACTTTTTCAAATTTTCAAACAATTTCCTTTTTTCTTTTTTAATCTTTCTTCTCGTTATCATTTATTTTCTTTTTTCTTGAATACAGAAAAAGAAAAAAATCATATTTATTTTTAATTTTTATTAAAAATATTTTCTTTAATTTTTTCTACTATATTCTTTACTTTTGTGTATATTTTTCAAATTCTATTTTACCCCCATCATCTTATTTTAGTCTACTTCAGTGTATTCATTTTCCCAAATTCTCAAATGATTTCCTTTTTTTTTCTCCCTCCGCCTCTTTCCTTTCTCTAATGTGTCAAACCACTTTCAACACCAAGACCAAAACACACCTAGGATCTAGCATCATCTATTCGATTTGTTTGTGTGTGTGTGTGTGTGTGTGTGTTAAATTTTAATATTTTTTAATTTTATTTTTTTTTAATTTCCAATTTTCTACCTCATTAATTCCTTTTCTCCCTTCAAAAATGACAAAATGAAGGAATTCCCCCAAAAGAAAGAGCACAAAGAAATGACAGCTGGGGATTTAACCAACACAGATACAAGCAAGATGTCTGAACCAGAATTTAGAATAATGATAATAAGAATACTAGCTGGAGTCAAAAATAGATTAGAATCCCTTTCTTCAGAGATAAAAGAGTAAAAAATAGCCAGAATGAAATTAAAAATGCTATAACTGAGCTGCAATCACGGATGGATGCGGCAACGGCAAGGATGGATGAAGCAGAACAAAGAATCAGCGATATAGAGTACAAACTCATAGAGAAAAATGAAGCAGAAAAAAAGAGGGAGATTAAAGCAAAAGAGCACGATTTAAGAATTAGAGAAATCAGTGACTCATTAAAAAGGAACAACATCAGAATCATAGGGGTCGCAGAAGAGGAAGAGAGAGAAATAGGGGTAGAAGGGTTATGTGAACAAATCATAGTGGAAAACTTTCATCAACAAGGCATATTATAGGCAAATTCACAACATACTCAAGCAAGGAGAGAGTCATGACAGCCATAAGGGAAAAAAAGTCCCGAACATACAAAGGAAGACAGATCAGGTTTGCCGCAGACCTATCCACAGATCCTTGCCAGGCCAGAAATAAGGGGCAGGATATATTCAGCGTGCTGAATCAGAAAAATATGCAACCAAGAATTCTTTATCCAGCAAGGCTGTCATTCCAAATAGAAGGAGAGATGAAAAGTTTCCCAGACAAACAAAAATTAAAGGAGTTTGTGACCACTAAACCATCCCTGCAAGAAATTTTAAGGGGGACTCTCTGAGAGGAGAAATGAAGAATATATATATATATATATATATATATAAAGCAACAAAGATTAGAAAAGACCAAAGAACACCACCAGAAACTCCAACTTTACAAGCATCATAATGGCAATAAATTCATGTCTTTCAGTACTCACTCTAAACGTCAATGGACTCAATGCTCCAATCAAAAGACATAAGGTAACAGAATGGATAAGAAAAAAAAATGATCCATCTATATGCTGTTTACAAGAGACCCACTTTAGGCCTAAAGACACTTTCACATTGATAATAAGGGGATGGAGAACCATCTATCATGCTACTGGTCAACAAAAGAAAGCTGGAGTAGCCATACTTACATCAGACAATCTAGACTTTAAAATAAAGACTGTATCAAGAGATGCAGAAGGGCATTATATCATAATCAAGGGCATTATATCATAATCAATCCACCAAGAAGACCTAACAGTTGTAAACATTTATGCGCCAAATGTAGGAGAACCCAAATATATAAATCAATTAATCACAAACATAAAGAAACTCATCAATAGTAATACTATAATAGTAGGAGACTTCAACACCCCACTGACAGCAATGGGAAGATCATCAATCAAAAAATCAACAAGGAAACAATGGCTTTGAATGACACACTGGGCCAGATGGACTTCACAGATCTATTCAGAACATTTCATCCTAAAGCAGAAGAAGATACATTCTTCTTCAGTGCACATGGAATGTTCTCCAGAATAGACCACATACTGGGACACAAATCAGCGCTCACTAAGTACAAAGAGATCGAGATCATACCGTGCATATTTTCAGGCCACAACGCTATGAAACTTGAAATCAACCACAAGAAAAAAATTGGAAAGGCAACAAATAGTGGAGACTAAAGAACATCCTACTAAAGAATGAATGGGCTAACCAAGCAGTTAAAGAGGAAATTAAAAAGTACATGGAAGCCAATGAAAACGATAATACCACAACCCCAAACCTCTGGGACACAGCAAAGGCAGTCATAAGAGGAAAGTATATAGCAATCCAAGCCTTCCTAAAGAAGGAAGAAAGATCTCAGATACACGACCTAACCTTACACCTTAAGCAGCTGGAAAAAGAATAGCAAATAAAGCCCCAAACCAGCAGAAGACAGGAAATAATAAAGATTAGGGCAGAAATTAATGCTATTGAAGCCAAAAAAAACCCCGGTAAGACAGATCAATGAAATCAGAATCTGATTCCTTGAAAGACTTAACAAAATTAATAAACCACTAGCCACTTTGAGCAAAAAGAAAAAAGGAAAGGACCCAAATAAATAAAATCAAGAATGAAAGAGAAGAAATCACAACCAACACAACAGAAATAAAAACAATAATAAGAGAATATTATGAGCAATTATATGCCAATAAAATGGGTAATCTGGAAGAAATGGACAAATTCCTAGAAACATATACACTAAAAACTGAAACAGTAAGAAATAGAAAATTTGAACAGATGGATAACCAGTAAGGAAATCAAATTAGTAATCAAAAATCTGCCAAAAAAAACCCCCAAAAAACCCCAAAACAAAACAAAACAAAAAACAACAAGAGTCCAGGGCCAGATGGCTTTCCCGGGGAATTCTACCAAACATTTAAGAAAGAGTTAACACCTATACTCTTGAAATTGTTCCAAAAAATAGAAACTAAAGGAAAACTTCCAAACTATTTCTATGAATCCAGCATTACCTTGATTCCAAAACCAGACAGAGACCCCACTAAAAAGAACTATAGACCAATTTCCCTGATGAACATGGATGCAAAAATCCTCAACAAGATATTAGCCAACCAGCTCCAACAATACATTAAAAAAATATATTCACCACGACCAAGTGGGATTTATACCTGGGATGCAGGGCTGGTTCAATATCCACAAAACAATTAATGTGATTCATCACATGAACAAAGGAAGGAGAAGAACCATATGATCCTCTCAATAGATGCAGAGAAAGCATTTGACAAAATACAGCATCCTTTCTTGATAAAAACCCTCAAGAACGTAGGGATAGAAGGAGCATACCTCGAGATCATAAAAGCCATATATGAATGACCCAATGCTAATATCATCCTCAATGGGGAAAAACTGACAGCTTTCCCCCTAAGGTCACGAATAAGACAGGGATGTCCACTCTCACCACTGTTATTCAACATAGTATTGGAAATCTTAGCCTCTGCAATCAGACAACACAAAGAAATAAAGGCATCCAAATCGGCCAGGAGGAGGTCAAACTCTTCGCAGATGACATGATACTCTATATGGAAAACCCAAAATATTCCACCAAAAAACTGCTAGAATGGATTCATTAATTCAGCAAAGTTGCAGGATATAAAATCAATGCACAGAAACCGGTTGCATTCGTATACACCAACAATGAAGTGACAGAAAGAGAAATCAAGGAATCGATCCCATTTACAGTTGCACACACAAAAAAGGAAAAACATAAAATACCTAAGAATAAATCTAACCAAAGAGGTGAAAAATCTATACGCTGGAAACTATAGAAAGCTTATGAATGAAATTGAAGAAGACACAGAAATGGAAAAAGTTTCCATGCTCCTGGATAAGAAGAGCAAACATTGTTAAAATGTCGACACTACCCAACACAACCTACATATTCAATGCAATCCCTATCAAAGTGACACCAGCATTCTTCACAGAGCTGGAACAAATAATCTTAAAGTTTGTATGGAACATGAAAACACCCTGAATAGCCAAAGCGATCTTGAGAAAGAAAACCAAAGCAGGAGACATCACAATCCCGGACTTCAAGCTACACTACAAAGCTGTAACCATCAAGACAGTATGGTACTGGCACAAGAACAGACACTCAGATAAATGGAACAGAATAGAAAACCCAGAAATAGTCCCACAAACCTATGGCCAACTAATCTTTGACAAAGCAGGAAAGAATATCAAATGGAATAAAGACAGTCTCTTCAGCAAGTGGTGCTATAGGAAAACTGGACAGCGACATGCAGAAGAATGAACCTGGACCACTTTCTTACACCATACACAAAAATAAACTCAAAGTGGCTGAAAGACCTCAATGCAAGACAGGAAGCCATCAAAATCCTCAAGGAGAAAGCAGGCAGAAACTTCTTTGGTCTTGGCCGCAGCAACTTCTTACCCAACACGTCTCCGGAGGCAAGGGAAACAAAAGCAAAACTGAACTACTGGAACCTCATCAAAATAAAAAGCTTCCGCACAGCAAAGAAAACAATCAGCACAACTAAAAGCCAACCGACAGAATGGGAGAAGGTATTTGCAAATGACATATCAGATAAAGGGTTAGTATCCAAAATCTATAAAGAACTTATCAAACTCAATACCCAAAAAACAAAGAATGTAGTGAAGAAATGGGCAAAAGACACTTCTCCAAAGAAGACATCCAGATGGCCAACTGACACATGAAACAATGCTCAACACCACTCATCATCAGGGAAATACAAATCAAAACCACAATGAGATATCACCTTTCACCTGTCAGAGTGGCTGACATTAACAACTCAGGCAACAACAGATGTTGGCGAGGATGGGGAGAAAGAGGATCTCTTTTGCATTGTTGGTGGGAATGCAAGCTGATGCAGCCACTCTGGACAACAGTATGGAGTTTCCTCAAAAAACTAAAAATAGAACTACCCTGTGACTCAGCAATTGCACTACTAGGCATTTATCCACGGGATACAGGTGTGCTGTTTTGAAGGGACACATGCACCCCCATGTTTCTAGCAGCACTATCAACAATAGCCAAAGTATAGAAAGAGCCCAAATGTGCATCGATGGATGAATGGATAACGAAGATGTGGTATATATATATATATATATATATGTGTGTGTGTGTGTGTGTGTGCGTGTGTGTGTGTGTAATGGAGTATTACTCGACAATCAAAAAGAATGAAATCTTGCCATTTGCAACTACATGGATGGAACTGGAGAGTATTATGCTAAGTGAAATTAGTCAGTCAGAGAAAGATCAAAATCAGATGACTTTACTCATATGAGGACTTTAAGCGACAAAACAGATGAACATAATGGAAGGGAAACAAAAATATAAAAACAAGGAGGGGGACAAAACATAAGAGACTCATAAATATGGAGAACAAACTGAGGGTTACTGGAGGGGTTGTGGGAGGGGGGATGGGCTAAATGGGTAAGGGGCACTAAGGAGTCTACTCCTGAAATCATTGTTGCACTATATGGTAACTAATTTGGACGTACATTTTAAAAAATAAAAATAAAATTAAAAAAATAAGAAAGAGTAAGAATTATATATTAATTGATATTATGCATATTGTTACATTTTACATTTTAATATTATTTTTGAGTAATCCCCGTAACTCTTGTATTTGTAGCAACAAAATTATTCATTTATTATCCAAAAAAATGAAAAGAATGAGATCTTGCCATTTTCAGTGACATGGATGGAGCTAGAGAGTATTATGCTATGTGAAATAAGTCAGCCAAAGAAAGACAAATACCATGATTTCACTCATGTGTGGAATTTAAGAAACAAATCAAACAAGCAAAAGGAAAAGAGAGAGAGTGAGAGAGAGAGAGAGAGAGAGAGAGAGAGACAAATCAAGAATAAGACTCTTTACTCTAGAGAACAAATTGATGGTTACCAGAGGGGAGGAGGGTGGGGAAATGGGTTAGATAGGTGATGGGAATTATGTAGTGTACTTGTGATAAGCGCCAGGTGTTCTGCAGAAGTGTTGAATCACTGTATTGTACACCTGCAAATAATGTTACACTGTATGCTAGCTAACTGGAATTTGAATAAAATCTTAAAAAAATAACACATCCCATTGAAATATAACTTCTGTTCATGGGTGACCTGAGAAAGCTGGGAATAAATGATGTGGGAATAATAAAAAAAAAACAAACATTTTTTTTAAAAAATAGGTAACTCTTTAAGTTTTAAAATAGGCTGTAACTTGAAGAAAGAACATTATGGTGGGAAAAGCCTTCACAGATAAAAGCAAACATATAGTAAAGAGAGCAGTTTAATCATTTTTAAACTAATATGAAGGTAAAATACAAACTAGTAAAAAAATATTTTGAAAAGAATTAGTCAAAGGAGACACAAAATAAAAAGACATGAAATATGACATCATATATACATACAGTTTGTAGGTGAGAGTAAAATTTGGTGCTTTTAGAATGTGTTTAAACTAAAGAAAATATCTACATAGATTGCTATACCCATGGAACGTTAGAAATGAACCTGATGGTAACCACAAATCAAACACCTATAATACATTTTTTTAAAAATCCACAGAAAGAAATCCAAGCATAAGACTTAAGAAAGACATCAAACATAAAGGGAAGAAAACGAGAGAATAAGTAAGAAATAGAGAACTACAAAAACAACCAGAAAATAATTAACAAAATGGTAATACATACATACTTATCAATAATTATTTTAAATGTAAATGGATTAAATGCTCCAATAAAAAGACATAGGGTGAATAAATGGATTTAAAAATAAAACAGGACCCACCTATATGCTACCAACGAGAGAGTACTTCAGGCCAAAAGACATACAGGCTGAATGTGAAGGGATGGGAAAAGATATTTCACACAAATGGAAGTGAAAAAATAAAGTCAACTTAATATCAGACAAGGTAGTATGATAAACGACTGTAGCAAGAGACAAAGAAGGGAATTGCATGGTGTTAAAAAGATCAATCTAACAAGAGCATATGACAATTATAAATATCTGTCCACCCAATATAGGAGCACCTAAATGCATAAAGCATGTATGAACAGACATAAAGGAAGAAATTTGCATTAATACATAATAGTAGGATGCTTTAACACCCACTTACACCGATGGATAGATTATCTAATCAGAAAATCAAAAAGGAAACAGTGGATTTAAATGATAAATTAGACCAGATGAACCTAACAGATATATATAGAACATCTATCTATCATCTATCTATCTATCTATCTATTTAAAGATATATAATATCCACATCAAAATAATAAAAAAAAAAACTTATGTACAGCAAAGGAAATCATCAAGAAAACAAAAGGGCAACCCAGTAAATGGGAGATGTTTGCAAATGATATGCTTGATAGAGGGTTTATATCGAAAGCATATGAAGAACTTCTACAACTCAGGACACACACACAAAAACAATGATCCAAACATAAAATGGGCAGAGCCCCTGAATAGGTATTTTTCCAATAATGGCATTCAAATGGCCAAAGACACATGAAAAGATGCTCAATATCACTAATTATCAGGAAAATACAAATTAAAGCCACAATAAGATTCCACTTTGCACCTGTCAGAATGGCTAAAATGAAAAATGCAAGAAATATCAAGTGTTGGTTGAGGATGTGGAAGAAAGGGAATCATTGTACACTGTTGGTGGGAATGTAAATTTGTGCAACCACTGTGGAAAATGTATGGATGTTCCTCCAAAAATTAATGGTCCAGTAATTCCACTTTTGGATATTTCCTCCCAAAATATGTAAACAGTAACTTGAAAAGAAAAGGGCACCCCTGTGGTTATTACAGCATTATCTCCAATAGCCAAGATATGAAAGCAACCTAAATGTCCAGATAGATGAATGGATAAGGATGTCACACACACATGCACACACACACACACACATACACACACACACACACACACACACACACACCCTGGAATGTTACTTGGCAATAAAAATAAATACACTTTTGCCATTTGCAACAACATGGGTGGATCTTGAGGATATTACACTAGGTGAAATAAGTTCAGCAGAAAAAGGTAAATATCATATGATTTCACTTAATTGTGGAATATAAAAACCAAAGAAAGAGACTGCTAAATACAGAGAACAAACTGGTGGTTGCAAAGGAGAGGTGGTTGGGAGGATGGACAAAATAGGTGAAGGAGATTAAGGGGTACAAATTTTCAGTTATAAAATACATTGAAAGCACACCATAAGAAAAGAAAGAAAGAAAGAAAGAAAGAAAGAAAGAAAGAAAGAAGTGCCTGGGTGGCTCAGTCAGTTGAGCGTCCAACTCTTGATTTCAGCTCAGGTCATGATCCCAGGATCCTGGGATCAAAAAAGTACACCATAGGAATAATAAATAATATTGTAATAACGTTGTCTGGTGACATATTGTGACTACACTTACCTTTGTGAGCATTGAGTAATGTATAGAATTTTCAAATCAGCATTTTGTACTCCTGAAACTAATACATTATATGTCAATTATACTTTTGTAATAAATTTTAAAAGTAAAAAATATGCATACAGATAAGAAAAGTAGATGTAAATATTTATTTATGGGTAACATGATTGTCTAAATTAAAAAAAATCTCAGGTAATTCACAGAAACACTGCTAGAACTAATAACTAAGTTAGTGAGGTTTCAATATACAAAGCTACCACACAAAAATTCAATCTTATTTCCATATCATAGCAATGAACAATGTATATACATATTCATACCATTTACAATTGTTCATGAAAAGAAAAGGTAGACAGACATTGGTATAAATGTATCAAAATCTGTATAAGAGCTGATGTTTCAAAATGCAAAACGCTGATGAAAAATCACTGAGGAGCATAGTACATAAATTTTCTAGATTGGGAGACTCAAAGACTTCTATGTGAATATTCACTGTAGATCAATATCCTCAATCACCAGGGGAACGCAAATCAAAACTAAAATGGGACATCACTTCGTATCTCTTAGGATGTCCACTATCAAAAAGACAAGAGAAAAATGCTGGTGAACATGTGGTGAAAAAAGAACTCCTATATACTACTGGTATTAATGTAAATTGGCATAGCCACTATGGAAAACGGTTTGGAAGCTCTACAAAAAGTTAAAAGTAGAACTATCATATCATCCAGCAATCCAACTTCCAGGTATATATCTATAGGAAATGAAATCAGCAAGTTCATTGCAGCGTATAACACAATAGCCAGGATATGTAAACAACTTACATGTCTATCAACAGAAGATTGGATAAAGATGATATGTATACAGTGGACCATTACTCAACCGTGAGAAAGAAAGATATCTTGCCATTTGTGATCACATGTATGGGCATTAAGGACATTTTGCTAAGTGAAGTAAGCCAGACAGAGAACAACAAGTACTAAATGGTATCATTCGGATATGGAATATTAAAAAACAAAAACAAACAAGCAAACAGACAAACAAACAGACAAAAAACTCATAGAAACTGAGAATAGAATAATGGTTACCAGGGCTAAGGGGTGGAGGAAACATGAGATGAAGGCCAAAGGGTAGAAAATGTCAATTATAATTGATTAATAAATTCTCAGTACCTAATGTACAGCATGGTGACCATAGTTAATAATACAGTTTTGTGTACTCGAAATTTGCTGGGAATAAATCGTGTTTTCACCATAACAACAGCAGCAGCAACAAAAATGTTAACAATGTGAGATGATGGATGCATTAAATAACTTGATTTTGGTAATCATTTTACGATGTACATATATATATCAAATTATGTTATATAATTTAAACATACGCAATTTTATTTGGCAATTATTCCTTAACAAAGCTGGAAGCATGGGAGGGAAGATGTCATCACGTTATGAGGACCCTAGGCTCATCTCGCCCCAGGAACACAACTAGATAACTATCAAGTCATCCTAATTACTTCACAAATCAACCTGAAGACTGACATAACAAACTCCACAACAGGAAGAGAAGAAGCCACATCAAAGAAGGTAGGAAGTGTGGAAATGTGGATTGGAGGAGCAATGGATCACAGGCATTGCAGAGGGGAGGGAACTGTGGTCACAGAGAAAGGGGAGGGAAAGAGGAACACAGAGGAGAATGCACAAGAACACTTCCCCAAAGCCATTGGCTGGGAAAATGAGAGACTGAATTTCGTGAGTTGTCGCAACCAGCAGGGCTTAAAGACTAGAGTTTTAAAGGCCAGTCAGCTTGGCTGGGATAGAGCCTTGAAGGTGCTGCCCTACTCCTGGAGAGAAGGAAGGCAAACAACCCAGTGCAGAAGGCATGGGAACAGCAATCTGAAGAATGCCTCAGGCACAGAAAAGGGGCATTATTCACTTTTCTATGATTTCCTCCCTGAGAGGCACACTTAACAGAGACAATTCTCTTCCATGAAAACAGTAGTTGTATGGCACCATTCTCCCCCTCACCCCTCAGCATAAACACAGCCACCTGTGGGAAACAGCACAGAACCCACAATGAATACCTGCCTTTCTTACACCAAGCCACACACCCCTGCACTCAGGAGGATTGCCTTTCTCAAGCTTGCCTCACTCCTGTATGATGGGTGCCTCCCCCATAAGACTGGCACAAACCCATGCCCACAACAATTCTCTCAGCCGGAGAGTTCCGCAGGGCCTCAGTTCTTGTGGAAGTAGGATCATGTCTTATTTCACAAGCAGACTGGAGCACGCTTAGTTAAACTCACTCTATTAAGGCAAAGGACCAAACGCTTTCCACAGCAGGCAAGGAAAAAGTTGCTGCATATGATAGGACTGAAAGATAGAGCAGCCAAAATACCACAGCAAAATACAAGTGAACACACAAGAAACATTCACTGAAGCATCAGACTCTGAACACTACATGACCTCTTCTTCATAAAGCCATTACTATCAGGAGCAGGAAGCACAACAGGCTTCTGTAACATAGAGGAGAAGGCATAGATTTAGACAAAAGGCCAAACCAGAGGAATTTATCCCAAATGAAAGAACAAGGTAAGGCCATAGCCAGAGATTCAAGCAAAACAGATATGAATAACATGCCTGATGGAGAATTTAAAACAACAATCATAAGAATATGCATGGGGCTTGAGGAAAGAATAGAACACATCAGGGAGAACCTTATCACAGAGATAAAAGAGTTAAAAAAATTAACCAGAGATGAAAATGCAATAAATGAGATTGGAAAGAGGTTTGATGCAATGAACACCAGGCAGGAAGAAGTAGAGAAATGAATTAGTGACATACAAGTGAAAATAATGAAAAATAATAAAGCAGAACAAAAGAGACAAAGAAGAAACATGCAGCCCAAGAACAGACATAGGGAACTCAGTGAAACCATCAAACATAATGACATTTGTAATATAGGAGTCCCAGAAGAAGAGAGAGAAAATGGGGCAGAAAAAAAATTTTTTTGAAGAAATAATAGCTGAAAACTTCCCTAATCTGGGTAAGAACACAGACATCCAGATCCAGGGGGCACAGGGAACTCCCACTCAAATCAACAAAAGCAGGCCAACACCGAGACATATTGCAGTTACATTTGCAAAACATAGTGATAAAGAAAAAGAAATCTTAAAAGCACCAGGAAAAATGAAGTCCTTAAGGTACAAGGAAAGACCCATACTGCTAGCTGGAGATTTCTCAACAGAAACTTGGCAAGCCAGAAGGGACTGGCATGATACAATCAAAGTGCTAAATGGGTCAGCATGCCTGGGTGGTTCAGGCGGTTGAGCGTCCAACTTTGGCTCATGTCATGATCTCGCAGTTTGTGAGTTTGAACCCCATGTTGGGCTCTGCGCTGACAGCTCAGAGCCTGGAGCCTACTTCAGATTCTGTCTCCCCTTCTCTCTACCCCTTCCATGCTCATGCTCTGTCTCTCTCTGTTTCTCAATAATAAATAAACGTTAAAAATTTTTAATAAGTGCTAAATGGGAAAAATCCACAGCCAAGAATACTTTAACCAGCAAGGCTGTCATTCAGAATACAAGGAGAGATAAAGAGTTGCCCAGACAAAGAAAAACTAAAGGAGTTTGGGACCACTAAACCAGCCCTGCAATAAATACTAAGGGGAATCCTTGAGTGGAAAGGAGAGACTAAAAGTTACAAAGACAAGAAGTGATCAGAGAAAATCTCCAGAAACAGCAAAAACAAAACAAAATAAAATAAAATGGCACTAAATACATATCTATCAATAATTGCATTGAATGTAAATGGACTAAACACTCCAATCAAAACACATAGTGTGTCAGATAGATAAAAAAAAAAAGCAAGAACCATCTATATGGTGCCTATAAGAAATGCATTATAGACCTGAAGACACCAGCAGATTGAAAGTGAGGGGATGGAAAAATATTTATCAAGCAAATGGATGTCAAAAGAAAGCTGGAGTAGCAATACTTATATCGGACAAACTAGACTTTAAAACAAAGACTGCAATAAAAGATAAAGAGTGACAGTATATAATCATAAAGGGGACAATCCAATAAGAGTATCTAAAAATGATAAATATATATGCACCCAATATGAGAGCACCATAATATATAAAACAAGTAAAACAAACATAAAGGAACAAAATTGACAATAATAAAATAATAATAGAGGACTTTAACACCCCACTCATATCAACGGACAGATCGTCTAAACAGAAAATCATAAAGGAAACAGTGGCTTTGAATGACATACTGGACCACATGGAGTTAACAGATATATTCGTAACATTCCATACTAAAATAGCAGAATACACATTATTTTCAAGTACACATGGGACCTTCTCTAGAATATATCACATGTTAGGTCACAAATGGGGCCTCAACAAAAACAAAATGGTTCAAATTATATCATACACTTTTTCTGACCATAACACTATGAAAGCTAAAGTCAACCACAAGAAGAAATCTGGAAAGATCACAAATACATGGAGGTTAAACAACATGCTACTAAACAATGAATAGGTAAACCAGGAAATCAAAGAAGAAATAAAAAAAATACATGGAAGCAAATGAAAGTGAAAACACAACTCTTCAAAACCATTGGGACACAACAAAATAGGTCCTAAGAGGGAAATATATAACAAGACAGGCCTACCTCAAGAAGCAAGAAAAATCTCAAATAAACTACCTAACTTTACACCTAAATTAACTAGAAAACACACATGCACACAACAAACGAAGCCCAGAGCCAGTAGAAGGAAGGAAATAATAAAGCTGAAGAAAAAAATTTTAATGTTTATTTATTTTTGAGACAATGAGAGAGACAGAGTGCAAGCAGCTGAGGGGCAGACAGAGGGAGACACAGAATCCAAAGTGGGCTCCAGGCTACGAGTTGTCAGCCCAGAACCCGACGCAGGGCTCGAACTCACGAACCCTGAGATCATGACCTGAGCTGAAGTCGGACGCTCAACCAACTGAGCCACTCAGGAGCCCCTTAAAGTTTAAAACAGAAATGAATGACATAGAATCTTAAAAAAAAAAAAAATAGAACAAATTAAAGAAATCAGGAACTGGTTCTGTGGAAAAATTAATATAATTGATAAACTCTAGCCAGACATGTCAAAAAGAAAAAAAATTAAGGACCTGAATAAATAAATTCACAAATAAGAGTGGAGAAATAACAACCAACACCACAGGAATACAAACAAATATAAGATAATAATATATAATATATATTTTATATATATAAAATATGTCAATGACCTGGACAACCTGGAATAACTGGATAAATTCCTAGAAACATACAAACAGGAAGAAAGAGAAAACTTGAACAGGCTGCAATCAGCAAAGAAATTGAATCAGTAAATAAAAACACCCAAAAATCAAAAGTCAAGGACCAGATGGTTTCACAGGCAAATTCTACCAGACATTTAAAGAAGAGCTAATAACTATTCTGCTCAAAGCATTCCAAAAAATAGAAAAGGAAGGAAAACTTCCAAATTTATTCCATGAGGCCAAGATTACCCTGATTCCAAAACCAGGCATGACTCTGTAAAAAAAGAATTACAGGCCAATATCCCTGAAGAACTTGGATGGAAAAATTCTCAACAAAATACTAGCAAATGAAAACCATCAGTACATTAAAACAATCATTCACCACGGTCAGTAGTATTTATTCCTCAGCAGCAAGGGTGGTTCAATAATCGCAAATGAACCAACGAGATATACCACATTAATAAGAGAAAAAATAAGAACCATATAGCCCTCTCAATATATCAGAAAAAGGATTTGGCAATGTATAACATCCATTCTTGATAAAACCCTCAACAAAGTAGGGAGAGAGGTAACATACCTCAATACCGTAAAGGCCACATATGAAAAACCCACAGCTGATACCATCCTCAATGCGAAAAAACAAACAAACAAACAAACAAACCCAAAATCTTTACTTCTACAGTCAGGAACAAGATAGTGATGTCCACTCTCACTACTGTTGTTTAACATAGTACTGGAAGTCCTAGCCTCAGCAATCATACAACAAAAAAGAAATAAATGGCACCCAAATCAGCAAGGAAGAAGTCAAACTTTCACCTTTTCTTAGTTGACATGATACTTTATATACAAAAAACCCTCAAAGAGTCCACCAAAAACTGGCTAGAAGTGCTTCACAAATTCAGGAAATTGGTAGGAAACAAAATCAAAGTACAGAAATCTCTGGCATTTCTATACACTAATAATGAAGCAGCAGAAAGAGAAATCAAGAAATCGATCCCATTTACAATTGCACCAAAAATTGTAAGGTACCTAGGAATTAAACTTAACCAAGAAGGTAAAAGTTTTATACTCTGAAAACTATAGAACACTGAGGAAAGAAATAGAAGATGACACAAAGAAATGGAAAAACATCCCGTGCTCATGGATTGGAAGAACAAATATTGTTCAAATGTCTATACTATCCAAAGCAATCTATACCTTTAATGCAATCCCTATCAAAATACCACTAGCAATTTTCACAGAGCTAGTAACAAACAATCCTAAATTTTGTATGGAACCACAAAAGACCCCAAATAGCTAAAGCAACCTTGAAAAGGAAAAACAAAACTGGAAGCTTTGCAATTCCAGACTTCAAATTTTATTACAAATCTGTAGTTATCAAGACAGTATGGAAATGCCACAAAAATAGACACTTAGATCAATAGAATGGAACAGAAATACAATAGATTTTTGTGTACTGGCCTTGAATTTTTCAACCTTGCTCAATTCACTTATTGTTTCTAGTAAGATTTTTTTTCCCATAGATACCTTGGGGTTTTCAATAATGTCTTCTGCAAAATGAGATAATTTCAGTTATCCTTTCCTATATATGCCTTGATTTGTTTATTATTCTAAACTTACTGCACTGACTAGCGTCTCACTATGATGATGCATAGTACTGATGCGTACAGACTGGTGAGTACAGGCATCCTTGCCTTGATTGCAATCTTAGATTGAAACCATTCATTCCCTTTCCTTTAAGGGTGATATTAGCCATAAGTTGTCTGTAAAAGTCCCTTATACGGCTAAGGCAATTTCCTTATATTCCTGATTTTCAAGAGTTCTTTTAATAATAAAGTGTTGCATACCATTATGACTTTTCTGGATCTATTCGGATTATTGTATGTTTTATCTTCTGTCGTATGTTCATACTGCGAATTACATTGGTTGGTTTTCAAATTACCCTTGAACTAGCTTTAAATTCCTGAAATAATCCCCACTTTGTCATGGTGTTCTATCAATTTTGTAGATTGCTGAAATCAACACGGTGATAGTTTGGTGATGATTTTTGCATCTATGTTGAAGGATATTGATTTTTAGTTTGAAACACTTGCAAAGTGCTTGTCTTGTTTTGATATTAGGATAATGCTAGTCTCATAAAATGAGTTTGAACGTTTTCCTTTCACTCTTTAGAAGGGTTTAGGTAGAATTGGTATTGTTTCTTCCTTATGTGATTGGTAGACTATACCTGTGAAGCCAACTGGGTCGGGATTTTTCCTTCAGGTTTTTAATTATAAAGTAATTTTTTTTTATTAAAAAAAATTTTTTTTAACGTTTATTTATTTTTGAGACAGAGAGAGACAGAGCATGAACAGGGGAGGGGCAGAGGGAGAGGGAGACACAGAATCCGAAACAGGCTCCAGGCTCTGAGCCGTCAGCCCAGAGCCCGACGTGGGGCTCGAACTCACAGACCGCGAGATCATGACCTGAGCCGAAGTCGGCCGCCCAACCGACCAAGCCACCCAGGCGCCCCTAAAGTAAATTTTAAAATAAATATTAGACAATATCTTGTGTCTTTTTGAGAGAGTTTTGCTAGATGTTATCTTTAAGATTTTGTAACTTTCATCGAACTTCTCAAATTTATGGGCATGAATTTGTTAATAATCTTTCATTGGCTTCTTAATAATTTTTCTCAATAACTATTTCAGAGGAGAGAGGGAAGATGGTGGCGTAGGAGGACGCTGGGCTCACCGCGCGTCCTGCTGATCACTTAGATTCCACCTACACCTGCCTAACTAACCCAGAAAACCGCCAGAGGATTAGCAGAAAGGAGTCTCCGGAGCCAAGCTCAGACGAGAGGCCCACGGAAGAGGGTAGGAAGGGCGGCGAGGCGGTGCGCGCTCCACGGACTGGCGGGAGGGAGCCGGGGTGGAGGGGCGGCTAGCCGGCCAAGCAGAGCCCCCGAGTCTGGCTGGCAAAAGCGGAGGGGCCTGACGGACTGTGTTCCAACAGCAAGCGCGACTTAGCGTCTGGGAGGTCATAAGTTAACAGCTCTGCTCAGAAAGCTGGAAGGCTGGAGGACAAAGGGAGGGAGAGCTGCTGAGCCCCCGGATGACAGAGCTCAGTTTGGTGGGGAACAAAGGCGCTCGCCAGAGCCATCTCCCTCGCCCATCCCCAGCCACAATCCCAAAGGGAACCAGTTCCTGCCAGGGAACTTGCTCGCTCCACGCAAACACCCAACTCTGTGCTTCTGTGGAGCCAAACCTCTGGCAGCGGATCTGACACCCTCCCGCTGCCACAGGGCCCCTCCTGAAGTGAATCACCTAAGGAGAAGTAGCTAAGCCTGCCCCTCCTGCCCCCCCCCTTGCCTACCCACCTTGCCTACCCACCCCAGCTAATACGCCAGATCCCCAGCACCACAAGCCTGGCAGTGTGCAAGTAGCCCAGACGGGCCACGCCAGCCCACAGTGAATCCCGCCCCTAGGAGAGGGGAAGAGAAGGCACACACCAGTCTGACTGTGGCCCCAGCAGTGGGCTGGGGGCAGACATCAGGTCGGACTGTGGCCACGCCCACCAACTCCAGTTATATACCACAGCACAGGGGAAGTGCCCTGCAGGTCCTTACCACTCCAGGGACTATCCAAAATGACCAAACGAAGAATTCCCCTCAGAAGAATCTCCAGAAAATAACAACAGCTAGGGAACTGATCAAAAAGGATTTAAATAATATAACAGAAAGTGAATTTAGAATAATAGTCATAAAATTAATCGCTGGGCTTGAAAACAGTATAGAGGACAGCAGAGAATCTCTTGCTACAGAGATCAAGGGACTAAGGAACAGTCATGAGGAGCTGAAAAGCACTTTAAATGAAATGCAAAACAAAATGGAAACCACCACAGCTCGGATTGAAGAGGCAGAGGAGAGAATAGGTGAACTAGAAGATAAAGTTATGGAAAAAGAGGAAGCTGAGAGAAAGAGAGATAAAAAAAAAACCAGGAGTATGAGGGGAAAATTAGAGAACTATGTGATACATTAAAAAGAAATAATATACGCATAATTGGTATCCCAGAGGAGGAAGAGAGAGGGAAAGGTGCGAAAGGGGTACTTGAAGAAGTTATAGCTGAGAACTTCTCTGACCTGGGGAAGGAAAAAGGCATTGAAATCCAAGAGGCACAGAGAACTCCCTTCGGACGTAACTTGAATCGATCTTCTGCACGACATATCATAGTGAAACTGGCAAAATACAAGGATAAAGAGAAAATTCTGAAAGCAGCAAGGGATAAACGTGCCCTCACATATAAAGGGAGACCTATAAGACTCGTGACTGATCTCTCTTTTGAAACTTGGCAGGCCAGAAAGGCTTGGCACGATATCTTCAGTGTGCTAAACAGAAAAAATATGCAGCCGAGAATCCTTTATCCAGCAAGTCTGTCATTTAGAATAGAAGGAGAGATAAGGGTCTTCCCAAACAAACAAAAACTGAAGGAATTTGTCACCACTAAACCAGCCCTACAAGAGATCCTAAGGGGGATCCTGTGAGACAAAGTACCAGAGACATCGCTACAAGCATAAAACATACAGACATCACAATGACTCTAAACCCGTATCTTTCTATAATAACACTGAATGTAAATGGATTAAATGCGCCAACCAAAAGACATAGGGTATCAGAATAGATAAAAAAACAAGACCCATCTATTTGCTGTCTACAGGAGACTCATTTTAGATCTGAGGACACCTTTAGATTGAGAGTCAGGGGATGGAGAACTATTTATCATGCTACTGGAAGCCAAAAGAAAGCTGGAGTAGCCATACTTATATCAGACAAACTAGACTTTAAATTAAAGGCTGTAACAAGAGATGAAGAATGGCATTATATAATAATTACAGGGTCAATCCACCAGGAAGTGCTAACAATTATAAATGTCTATGCGCCGAATACCGGAGCCCCCAAATATATAAAACAATTACTCATAAACATAAGCAACCTTATTGATAAGAATGTGGTAATTGCAGGGGACTTTAACACCCCACTTACAGAAATGGATAGATCATCTAGACAAACGGTCAATAAAGAAACAAGGGCCCTGAATGATACATTGGATCAGATGGACTTGACAGATCTATTTAGAACTCTGCCTCCCAAAACAACAGAATATACTTTGTTCTCGAGTGCACATGGAACATTCTCCAAGATAGATCATATACTGGGTCACAAAACAGCCCTTCATAAGTTCACAAGAGTTGAAATTATACCATGCATACTTTCAGACCACAATGCTATGAAGCTTGAAATCAACCACAGGAAAAAGTCTGGAAAACCTCCAAAAGCATGGAGGTTAAAGAACACCCTACTAACGAATGAGTGGGTCAACCAGGCAATTAGAGAAGAAATTTAAAAATATATGGAAACAAACGAAAATGAAAATACAACAATCCAAACCCTTTGGGGCGCAGCGAAGGCAGTCGTGAGAGGAAAATACATTGCAATCCAGGCCTATCTCAAGAAACAAGAAAAATCCCAAATACAAAATCTAACAGCACACCTAAAGGAAATAGAAGCAGAACAGCAAAGACACCCCAAACCCAGCAGAAGAAGAGAAATAATAAAGATCAGAGCAGAAATAAACAATATAGAATCTAAAAAAACTGTAGAGCAGATCAATGAAAGCAAGAGTTGGTTTTTTGAAAAAATAAACAAAATTGACAAACCTCTAGCCAGGCTTCTCAAAAGGAAAAAGGAGATGACCCAAATAGGTAAACTCATGAATGAAAATGGAATGATTACAACCAATCCCTCAGAGATACAAACAATTATCAAGGAACACTATGAAAAACTATATGCCAACAAATTGGACAACCTGGAAGAAATGGACAAATTCCTAAACACCCACACTCTTCCAAAACTCACTCAGGAGGAAATAGAAAGCTTGAACAGACCCATAACCAGCGAAGAAATTGAATCGGTTATCAAAAATCTCCCAACAAATAAGAGTCCAGGACCAGATGGCTTCCCAGGGGAGTTCTACCAGACGTTTAAAGCAGAGATAATACCTATCCTTCTCAAGCTATTCCAAGAAATAGAAAGGGAAGGAAAACTTCCAGATTCATTCTATGAAGCCAGTATTCCTTTGATTCCTAAACCAGACAGAGACCCAGTAAAAAAAGAGAACTACAGGCCAATATCTCTGATGAATATGGATGCAAAAATTCTGAATGAGATACTAGCAAATCGAATTCAACGACATATAAAAAGAATTATTCACCATGATCAAGTGGGATTCATTCCTGGGATGCAGGGCTGGTTCAACATTCGCAAATCAATCAACGTTATACATCACATTACCAAAAAAAAAAAAACAAGAGAAGAAACATATGATCCTGTCAATCGATGCAGAAAAGTCCTTTGACAAAATCCAGCACCCTTTCTTAATAAAAACCCTTGAGAAAGTCGGGATAGAAGGAACATACTTAAAGATCATAAAAGCCATTTATGAAAAGCCCACAGCTAACATCATCCTCAACGGGGAAAAAACTGAGAGCTTTTTCCCTGAGATCAGGAACACGACAGGGATGCCCACTCTCACCGCTGTTGTCTAACAAAGTGCTGGAAGTTCTAGCATCAGCAATCAGACAACAAAAGGAAATCAAAGGCATCCAAATTGGCAAAGATGAAGTCAAGCTTTCGCTTTTTGCAGATGACATTATATTATACATGGAAAATCTGATAGACACCACCAAAAGTCTGCTAGAACTGATACATGAATTCAGCAAATTTGCAGGATACAAAATCAATGTACAGAAATCCGTTGCATTCTTATACACGAACAATGAAGCAACAGAAAGACAAATAAAGAAACTGATCCCATTCACAATTGCACACAAACCATAAAATACCTAGGAATAAATCTAACCAAAGATGTAAAAGATCCGTATGCTGAAAACTATAGAAAGCTTATGAAGGTAATTGAAGAAGATATAAAGAAATGGAAATCCAGCACCCTTTCTTAATAAAAACCCTTGAGAAAGTCGGGATAGAAGGAACATACTTAAAGATCATAAAAGCCATTTATGAAAAGCCCACAGCTAACATCATCCTCAACGGGGAAAAACTGAGAGCTTTTTCCCTGAGATCAGGAACACGACAGGGATGCCCACTCTCACCGCTGTTGTCTAACAAAGTGCGGTGAATTAAAATCCTGCTCATGGATTGGAAGAATAAATATTGTCAAAATGTCAATACTACCCAAAGCTATCTACACATTCAATGCAATCCCAGTCAAAATTGCACCAGCATTCTTCTCGAAACTAGAACAAGCAATCCTAAAATTCATATGGAACCACAAAAGGCCCCGAATAGCCAAAGTAATTTTGAAGAAGAAGACCAAAGCAGGAGGCATCACAATCCCAGACTTTAGCCTCTACTACAAAGCTGTCATCATCAAGACAGCATGGTATTGGCACAAAAACAGACACATAGACCAATGGAATAGAATAGAAACCCCAGAACTAGACCCACAAACGTATGGCCAACTCATCTTTGACAAAGCAGGAAAGAACATCCAATGGAAAAAAAGACAGTCTCTTTAACAAATGGTGCTGGGAGAACTGGACAGCAACATGCAGAAGGTTGAAACTAGACCACTTTCTCACACCATTCACAAAAATAAACTCAAAATGGATAAAGGACCTGAATGTGAGACAGGAAACCATCAAAACCTTAGAGGAGAAAGCAGGAAAAGACCTCTCTGACCTCAGCCGTAGCAATCTCTTACTCGGCACATCCCCAAAGGCAAGGGAATTAAAAGCAAAAGTGAATTACTGGGACCTTATGAAGATAAAAAGCTTCTGCACAGCAAAGGAAACAACCAACAAAACTAAAAGGCAACCAACGGAATGGGAAAAGATATTTGCAAATGACATATCGGACAAAGGGCTAGTATCCAAAATGTATAAAGAGCTCACCAAACTCCACACCCGAAAAACAAATAACCCAGTGAAGAAATGGGCAGAAAACATGAATAGACACTTCTCTAAAGAAGACATCCGGATGGCCAACAGGCACATAAAAAGATGTTCAACGTCGCTCCTTATCAGGGAAATACAAATCAAAACCACACTCAGATATCACCTCACGCCAGTCAGGGTGGCCAAAATGAACAAATCAGGAGACTATAGATGCTGGAGAGTATGTGGAGAAACGGGAACCCTCTTGCACTGTTGTTGGGAATGCAAATTAGTGCAGCCGCTCTGGAGAGCAGTGTGGAGGTTCCTCAGAAAATTAAAAATAGACCTACCCTATGACCTAGCAATAGCACTGCTAGGAATTTATCCAAGGGATACAGGAGTACTGATGCCTAGGGGCACTTGTACCCCAATGTTTATAGCAGCACTCTCAACAATAGCCAAATTATGGAAAGAGCCTAAATGTCCATCAACTGATGAATGGATAAAGAAATTGTGGTTTATATACACAATGGAATACTACGTGGCAATGAGAAAAAATGAAATATGGCCTTTTGTAGCAACAAAAGGATGGATGGAACTGGAGAGTGTGATGCTAAGTGAAATAAGTCATACAGAGAAAGACAGATACCATATGGTTTCACTCTTATGTGGATCCTGAGAAACGTAACAGAAACCCATGGGGGAGGGGAAGGAAAAAAAAAAAGAGGTTAGAGTGGGAGAGAGCCAAAGCATAATAGACTGTTAAAAAACTGAGAACAAACTGAGGGTTGATGGGGGGTGGGAGGGAGGGGAGGGTGGGTGATGGGTATTGAGGAGGGCACCTTTTGGGATGAGCACTGTGTGTTGTATGGGAACCAATTTGACAATAAGTTTCATATATTAAAATAAATAAATAAATAAATAAATAAATAAATAAACATTAAAAAAAAGAAAAAAATAATTATTTCAAAAATCTTGCCAATAATTATGATATTTTTGAAGACCCATCTTTTGTGTGTGTAGATTTTCCTATTGTTTTTTTTTCTTATTGTGTTCCTTTGATTTCTATTTTTGTGCTTTTTTTTCTTTCATCTGCTTGATTTTCATGTAATTTCCCCCCTAAACTTTAAGGTGGATCATTGCTTTGGTATTTAAACAAAATTGTAATGTTAAAATGAAGGCTATACATATCCTTCTGAGCAAGCTTTATCTGTGTCTCACAAGATTAGTTATGCTATACTCTCATTTTCATTCAACACAAACCATTTTTTAACTTCTCTTGTGATTTCCTCTTTAATTCACGTGTTGCTTAAAAATGTGCTGTTTAATTTCCCAATAATTGGGGAGTTTTCAAATACTTACCTGTTATGGATAGCTTTTTAAATTCCAATATAAGATGATAAGATAAGATAAGATATTTCAGTATGCTCTTAGAATATACTGGGAAATATTTACGTTTTTAAAAATTAATGTTTGTTTTGTTGTACAGAAGATATTCTATCTTGGAGTATAATCTAGGTGTAGTTGCAAATAATTGCAGTTTTAAGAGGACTATTCTATAATTTTGTCAGTTGACAAAATTTTTGTCAGTTGACAAATTTGTTTAGTTGACAATACTTTTCAAGAATTCCATGTTTTCACTGATATCCTATTGATTCTATATATTAGTGTCAGAGGCTCTTCCAGTCCACAACTCTAATTCTGGATTCATCTATTTCTGCTTTTTGAGCTATATAATTTTTGCATGTAATTTGAAATGTCATTGTTAGGCTTATGCACATTTAGAGTTATGTCTTCTTGGAGAATTTATTCATTTATCATTATGTAATACTTACCTTTATTCTGATAATATGGTTTGTTTTGAAGTCTCTACCTCTATCTCTTATTTGTATGGTATTTTCCTGATCATTTTACTCTC